>NC_064290.1:13732902-13756041 GCF_019186545.1 Solanum stenotomum
CACTTCTTCTGGGTGCTGGCCTCATGTCAGTCATAGCCTTATGGGCTTAATTCATCTAACACAAATTATTATTATCAATTTCACATTTTTTTTTGTCTTTTACTTTTAATGTATTTCTTTTGGTAGTTAACTTAGAGATATACAAATATGACTATAAATCTTTTTATATAGAAAAAATAATGACGTCAAAGCTTGCATGATTATAGAACCTTATTACCAGACATATTTTGGGTGTTTAGGAGTTATTTTACAAAAAAATAGATGATTTTCTTTATGTGTGTTAATCCATGAACATTTTGTTGATATGATTTTGCAATATCTTTATGGAAAACTCTGTAGGGAGTTGAAGGAGCAGTATGTGAAGACTCACCATATTTATGGTATTTTTGGGCATTTAAGAGCCATTTTACAAGAATTCGGTGATTTTCTCAGTTTTTTTGTGAGTATTATCCCATAAATATTTTGTTGATATGGCTTTCAGTCGAGTTTTTTGCAGAATCTTTACGGAACACTCTATAGGGAGTTGGGGGAGAAGTACGTGAAGCCTCACAATTTTTATGGCATTTTTGGGCACTTACGAGTCATTTTTATAAGAATTAGGTGATTTTCTCAATTTTCCCTGTATGTTAGCCCAAGAATATATTTGTGATATGGCTTCCATATAATTTTTTTATAAAATGTTTGCGGAACCCTCCATAGAGAGTTGAGCAAGCAATACGTGAAGCCTCGTCATTTTTACGATATTTTTGGGCATTTAGGATCCATTTTACAAAACTACCAAAAAATGCTCATTTTTTGGCGGTTAACTTGTGGGAGTTTTTAAAAGTCCCACTAATAATTCATTTTGTGGCATTTTATTATAACCCCACAATATAAATCTTTTTATGGTGATTTTATTAAGGAGGTTAGAAAATCGCCACAATTTAATATTATTTATCGGGATTATCGAGCCCCAAAAATTTAGTAGATTAGTTACTTTTAGAAATTAATTTATATAATATAATATAATATAATATAATATAATATAATATATAGTATTTTTTTCAAATTATATAATATATAACATTTAATGTTGAAAGTTAATTTTATTATATATACACACACGAGACATCCTTCTCCTTCTTTTATTTTAACTTGATTGTGATTTTTTTATCCTCTATTTCTTTTATATATTAAGATACTCTTCGAATGTTTTTTTACTTAGTATATGCAATTTCACTTAGACATTTTATCTTATATAGTAATACTTTAATTTATATTATTTAGTGATTTTTGTTGTCTAATACACAAAAATTTAAATTTTATAACTTTTAAAGCTAAGTCAATAGTAATATTTATATATATTTATTTGTATTTGTATTTTAACTTTATTGAAGATTTTAGGGAAAATGCATAAGTACCCCCCCAACCTATGTCCGAAATCCCAGAGACACACCTAACCTTTACTAAGGTCCTATTACCCCCTGGAATTTATTTTATATGTAATATTCTACCCCTTTTTGGCCTACGTGGCACTATCTTGTGGGCCCAGTGCATGTTGACATTTTTTTCAAAGATAGTGCCACGTAGGCCGAAAAGGGGTAGAATATTATAGATAAATTAAGTTCGGGGAGGTAATAGGACCTTAGTAAAGATTAGGTGTGTCTCTGGGATTTCGAGCATAGGCTGAGGGGATACTTATGCATTTTCCCAAGATTTTATAATACTAGTTGAGGGTGAAACATCTTAATTAATAGTTATTACTTATCATTAAAAATTAAAAATAAAAGCTTGTTTTATGCACAAAATTCTTTTATCTTTCATTTAGATCCAACTCAATCAAAATTTTAATACCTCTCCCTCCAATTTTTTTTTAAAAAAACTAAAGACTATAATTCCCCCTAAAATCATCCAAACATAATCAAATAACCACCCCCTCCCACCCATTCCTAAATCCCACGTAAATAACACACAAATACCTATTTTTTCTTTCTCCTTAACTCATTTCTTTTTCCCCTTAACCCATTAATTCCCACGTAAAACACATACCCTCCCCTCTCCTCTCTCCTTTTGTCTTTAACTCTTCTTTACTTCATTTTTTTATATGTAGTTTTGCTAATTATTTTTTTCATTGTAGGCTTTGCAAAGTGGAATAGAGGAAAAATAATTCATTATTTGAATACAAAGGTAATTTTGTGCTACATGAGTTTGATGATTCATACTAGAATTTAAAACTCATATTATTATTTGATCATTTTATATTTTGCAAGTTGTTAAACTTACTGAATCATTGTTTTTATACATATTTCAGATTTTGTTTGAATTCTCACTACATCGTAGAGTCGTCTATACCCAATCATTGATTGATTTATGGTAAATCATAATTTTATTTTTATTTAGTTAAGAATCACGTAATCATTTTATTCTTGATTGGATCGACTATTACAAATTAAAGGACATTTTTTCATATTAGATTGTGATCGATATCAATATAACTTTAAAATTATGTATTTCTTATTCAATACGATAAATTGTTGAAGTTATGATTACTTTTTGGTAAATGAAAGAAAAAACTAAGGTCAAAGAAGAAAGTCTAACTTATAAATCAAGAGAAGTGAGAAATACTTGAACCAACGTGTTAAATCGAATGAGCATCATTATATGATTTTGGAAAATATCGAATGAGCATCATTATATGATTTTGGAAAATATAAACCTAGTAAACTTATGTAGATATAATCATGAAGTTGTTGTTATTCACTTTATTAGTGTGTATGAGAGAACATCAAAGTAAATTTCTTTCATCCATAATCTTATAATTATTTGTAAAATCAAAGCTTTATATGCTTTGCTTTTGAAATGAATTGAATTTTAATACTTTTTTATCAAGATGTACGAAGATATATGTGTATCAATATATGTTTATCTAATTATATATAATGTTTTCATTGTTTCAGCCTGATGCAGAGAGCTTATGTTACTTTGGATAAAAAGATTGGACGACAACAACATAAATCACCAAACAAATGCTACATAATTTTTGTTATGTTTATTTGATGTGGATTTTAAAAAGATTTAACATTGTTATGTTAAAATTATTATACACAAGTTTGTATTACTTTTATTTGACATAAATTTGAATTTGTGAAACTTATTAATATAAACTTGCTTAGTGAAATTTAATTTGCTTTAAATGTGTTATTTAGTAAAATTACTTATTATTCTAAAGAATTAATGTAAATCAAATTTAAAATTACTTATTATTTTGAAGGCTTGATGTAAATAAAATTTCACATTTATTATTATAATAATAATAATTTTGTAAGACTCCACAAATCAAATTATAAATGTAAATTTTAATTTAAAGCCATGACTGTTTTAAATCCACATTTAAGTTTAAAAATATTGAAATCATATTGTGAAGGTTCTAAACCGTCAAAAATTGATACTGGAAAACCTCCACAAATTTAAAAGTCATTTTGCGGGGGACGTCGTGGAGGTTTACTAAAACCGTTGCAAATATGCTCGTGGCCAGGGTAATTGTGGCATTTTTAAAAACCGCCACAATTTAATTTGTGGGATCCCTAAACTGCTATAAATTGACAAAATAACCCCCATAAATTGAGCATTTTTTTGTAGTAAGAATTGAGCGATTTTTTCTGTTTTCATGCACATGAATATTTTGGTGATATGGCTTTTAGATGATTTTTTTGCAAACCTTTACGAGACCCTCCGTAGGGAGTAGTACGTGAAGTCTCACCATTTTACGACAATTTTAGGCTTATAGGAACTAGACTTTTTCTAATTTTTTTGTGTGTTAGATCATGAATATTTTTGTGATATGACTTCTGGTTGATTGTTTGCAAAACCTTTATGGATCACTCTGCGGGAAGTTGATGGAGCAGTATGTGAAACCTCACCATTTTTACAGTATTTTTGGCATTTAAGAGTCCTTTTTTACATGAACTAGGCGATTTTCTCAGTTTTTCAAGTGTGTTAGCCCATGAATATTTTGATGACATTGCTTGCGGTCGATTTTTTTGCAAAACCTTTACAGAACCTTGAATAAGGGGTTGGGGGAGTGTCGCGCCCCATTTTCCTCAAAACGGGTTCTGGTGCACGACCTAACAACTCTTTTGGGTTTTGAGGATTGAAGAGTCGCCACCTAACGAATTAAGGCGCGTTAGGGCACCTATCTAACCTAGCTAATTCTAACTAAGGTCAACGAACCAGAGATCAGGGTAAGGGTTCAAGTTACCTCGAAGGGAAGGTATTAGGCATCCCTCGAGGTCCACAAATGTGGGTCCCGGCCGTGTCTCATGCAGTATGTGGGGTTACAAGTAGCATTTAAGGTCACTTCATTATTTGGTTATTTAATTAGCATGATTACTAGATGATGATAAATATTAAACAATTAAAATCAATTTATTTATTAATTTAATAAATTAAGCATGCAAAACTAGGTGATGACAATATTAAGCAATTAAGAGCACTTTCATTATTTTAATTAATTAGTTAAACATGCAACTAGGTGATAACATAATACTAAATAATTAAGGAAACTTTAGTTATTTTAATTAATTAATTGAGCATGCAAGACTAAGGGATAAGTCAAAAAATAAATATTAAACAATAAGGAGATAAGCGAGGAGATAGAAATTACACAAATAGATAAGCAAACATTTTTATTTTAATTAAACTACCCCAAATAAATATAATAAGTAAAGGGAGAAAAGGAAAGGGAGACTCTGAAGGACTTTAGGATCAGCACTCGACTTTTCTTTATTTCGGTTGGCTTCTCGTAGGGACAGACAAAACCAAGGTTTGTCTTTAAGACCGAGTCGGTGTCATTATCTCCATAGGGCCTAAACTACCCCTACCCCACCACCGCATGCTTTACGTCTCTAAAAGGTGCCTATCGTCCCCGCTTAAGGTCCAAGAGGCATTGGACTACTATTAGGATGGATTTAGACAAAGATAAAATATAAGAGGCCCACCTAGACACCAAGTCAAACAATTTGGACGAGCATTTAGCACATAGGATCTCATATTGGCCTCTAGATTTTATTAAACATGCTGGCAAACACAAGTAATTGTGAAAGGTCTCATGCTTAAGTGTGTGCATACAAACAAGCGTTATAACCGGCAACAAGCAACACAACAGTTAATTAATGAGAGGGCAGATAATTATGACACAAGGCAGATTTTAATTATAAACTGATTTAAATGGTGGCAAAAAGGGTATCACAGATACAGGAAATAATTTTTATAACAATAGAAAGTCAAATTATTGATGCAGATATTTATCTTAATTAGCAATAGATGCAGGAATTAATCAGTAGCTAATTCAAAGTGGCGGAATTGTTATGCAAAAGTTAATATTTAAAGCAAAGTTGAATTAGGGTAGCAAGTAGCATATGCAATAAATTATTAGTAGCTGAATTTGATTTTATCCAGGCAGATTAGTTTAGATAGAAATATATGGGAAAAAAAAAAGCAATGGCCAATTATCAATGTTTATTCTAAATGGCCAGAAAACAATTATGCCAGTGGCAAAATTTATAACAAAACGCTATTTAATTAATTAACATGCTAAGAATCTGATTTGTAAACCCATATACATGAGTTCTAAGTGATTTAAAAGTTAAAAGTATTAAAGCTTTTAAGGCATGATTTCTAAATACAAAAATAAAAATAAAAAGTCACTTGAAACCTATATGCTTAATTTCTACACCCAAATAATATATTAAAAATATGTAAAACCTATAGGCATGATCTCTACACCCAAATGACATATTTAAAGACGCGCACTCCTATGAGTATGGTATCTAAGTGTGCGCAGCTAAGAATATTATCAAAACCTATACATAATTTCTATATAAGATATGATATTCAATAACCTATAGGCATGATTTCTAAATGTAAATATGCTGGAGTTATTTATTCTGATTCCTAAACATGTCAAAATTGCAACAGATATATCATTAAATCTTAATTTATTAAGATCCTAACATTTGAATTACAATTCCAACTTTTAGTGACATGTTTGACAATTTAATAACCTATAAACATGATTTCTAAATGATAGACACGCAAAGAAAATTTATCGATAACAAAGCAATAACTAATTACGCAGATTAATTTTAATTGGTTGTAATCCGGCCGAAGTACCTAATTATCTTAAATGGCAGAAAATAAGCAATCATGATGCATAAATTATTAAATAATGAACAGGAGGTATCTATAACATGTTATTCAATTTTAGACATGCTAAAATTATAATAAGATTCAAGAAAAGAATCTAAGGCATGGTGTCTAATAATTTATCAGTCAATTTCCCACATTTTAACAACATTGGCATGCAAGGCGAGATTCTAAAGGTCAAGATCACAACAAATTATGGCGTATATTTACGCTAAATTGCTTGATTAGATAAAGCTGTAAATAAAGGTTAATTTTAAACCACTTATTTAAATTATTCTAACACATTTGCACAATTCTACGATTAATGATAGACAGGTTATAACAATCACACATGAGCAAAAATAAATAAATAAACAGTTAGCACATACATCCCCCTCCCCTTAAGCGATCCCCAAGTTATATTTTATATATATAGAGTTAGAGTCATACAAATATTACAAACCGAAACAAAAGAACAAATGACTAAAATATGCGACATTAAAATAAACTTAAATATACTAGCTTCACCCGAACATCTTCTAGAAGACTCTTGAGTTCAAAACCTGCTAGAAGGAATAATGGAACACATGGATATAATAGCAAAATACTAGCAACATCAAATATTCATAGCAACAAATTTACTTTCACAACTATAAGCAAGACACATAAGAAATCCAATAAAGAGCGACTATAGACATATTGTCACACATTGAGAGAGAGAGGAACGAAAACTAAATCGGATGCTCCCTTGTATTCAACTAAACACATAACAATGCAAACAATGTTAAAAATTAAACTAGTAAAAGGATACTAACCAGTTATGCAAAATTGAATATCAACAATGAAGTTATGGAAATGTCAGATCCAAAACAGCAACACAGCTATAAGAGACAAAGAGAGATCCAAAGCTTTTCTAGAGTTCTTATTTTTCTTTTGTGAGTAGCTATCAATTTATTCTTAAAGCAAGTGAGTATGTGCCAAGTCTCTAGATGTGAGTGTGTAGAGATGTCCGGATGAGAGTATTCAACCGTGTGTAGTGTCTTAGTTGTTCTTATTGCTAAAGTGTATAAGCATAAGTAAAAGTGTTGGGGTCTTCAAGCATAAAACAAGAGTAAGGAATGAAACAAAGATCTTCTTTTATAGTAGAGGAGAGAGCATGATTTTTAAGGATAAGAATCAATTAACAANGGATACTAACCAGTTATGCAAAATTGAATATCAGCAATGAAGTTATGGAAATGTCAGATCCAAAACAGCAACACAGCAATAAGAGACAAAGAGAGATCCAAAGCTTTTCTAGAGTTCTTATTTTTCTTTTATGAGTAGCTATAAATTTATTCTTAAAGCAAGTAAGCATGTGCCAATTCTCTAGATGTGAGTGCATAGAGATGTCCGGATATCACAGTATGAATGAGGGGAGAGTCTAATTTATAGTAGAAGAGGGGCATAAAATATAAAGAAAGGAAATAAATAATGAGTCAATTATAATAAGTTTTCCTTATTTTAAAGGAGAGCCAAAATTAGACTTATTTTTAAATTATTTTCTACCAAATATAAACAAGTAGGAAATCCGATTAAGTTTAACTAAGGTGAGAAAATATTCACTAACATATACTTTCCTTGTTAAGAAGGAAGCCAAAATCAGATTTATTTTAACTTCTTTTATACCAAATATAAAAGCTAGTAAGAAAGCTTACCCATTTTAATTAAGGTAAACAAAATCAATTAACATATAAAACAAGTAAAGAGCCTAATTTACAACGGTAAAAAGACATAACCAAATAAGGAAGGTGCAATTACAGACAGATATCCATGCTCATAATTTCCATAGGCATGTTCCACTAAATTAGTCAATCGTAAGATTCACCAAGTATGAAGCTATCCATATCATTATTCCAAATAAGAATATAAAGTTACCGTGAATAATTGAGTACCAAACTTCACTGATTAGAGCAAAATGTAACGGATTTAAAAGATAACTAAAATTCTCTAATTATGCAAAACAATAGCTATTCCCAATTACACAAGGAAAACATATCAATTAGAGGCATAACACGATACCAACAAACCCTTTAAGAATTTTGAAACTCAAATGAGCTCCAAATCAACAAAAATCTAAACATAGAGTTGTATGTATTTGAATTCTTGAATGGAACGAATTCAGAACCTCAACTATTAAGGACGTCACATGCATAGTAAATAATAGACAATGGTAGCAGACCAACAAGATATCCAAGTCTTTTCACATACGAACAATATAATGAACGAATTAAATATGTGAATATTACACTTACAAAATAGAAGTAATAATGGAGAGAATGAAGTAGCATTTAGGTTGAATTAACATACCGGGACTGATCTATTTTGTACTAGAATGAAGGGCTGATACACGTTACCAACAACTGCTGGCCGGAGTTACTGTTTTTCGCCGGAGTTGTCGTCGATGGTTGCCGCCTCGAGACTGGCTGATGGTTAGCTCTGTTCCGCCAGGGCTGCTGTTTGCTGGTGTTGCTGTCCGGTGCTGCTGGCAGCTGCTGGCTGCTGCTCGCCAGTCTGCTGGTTGGAGACAGCTCGCTGGAGCTGCTGGCTGCTGCTGCTTCTCGGCACTCTCGCCGGATGAGAGGAAACGAGAAAAGGGGAGGCGGAGAAGAAGGGAGGGGGAGGGAGCAGCAATGGAGGGAGATGAAAGGGAGAGAAGGCGGTCGCCTGGCTGCTGCCGGAGCTGCTGGTTTCGCCGGCGGTCCTCGCCGGAAAGCGGATAGAGAGGAGGCGGCTGGTCCTCTTGAGAGAGAGGAAGATGATAGAAAAAAGTGAATATTTTTTAGGGTTGGTCTTTTAGGTGTGAAATAGGAAAAATAGGAGGTTAGATCTTGACCGTTGATTTAATAAGAAATGAGGGGCTAGGATTTGATCTTAGGTTTTGATTAAAAGATAGACGGTTGAGATTAAAAGATGAAAGTTTTAAAAATCAGGTTTAATTCAATTTGAAGTGGCTAAAATTGCAATAGCATGGGCTAGAATTGAAAAGAAAAGGTGGCTATCATTGAAATAAAATTGGGAATTGATTGGCTAGAATTAGAATAAAATAGGCTACATGTTATATAATTTTGAGGAAATTTATAAGAAATGTTATTCAATTAAAATACTACAAATATCATAATATTTTATATAATTAAACACATCTAAGATTTTAAAATATTTAAATAAAGTAATTATTTTGAGTTTCACTAATAATTTTTAAAAAATCTTAATAATATTTATGATAACTTTATAAAGCACACATACTAAAATGTACAATTTTTAGACAAAATCAATTAAAATTTTAAACTCGAAATATATTTTTAAAACACGTGTTTAATCGAATACCATTCCAAAATTGTTAAAGGACGGTCAAAATTGGGTGTCAATAGGGAGCAATATGTGAAGTCTCATTAATTTTTACGACATTTAAGAGCCATTTTATTAGGTGAATCCCTACTTATAAAGATTTCTTCCCAATCCAAAAAGGAGAAGAAAAATACACGGTTGTTTTCTTGAACCAAAACTCACGTTAGTTTCTCTTCCTTTTTCTAGAAAATAGAATTCTGACTTCTAGTGAATATGGGCACTATATGGACTACTGAATTAATTACTGAGCCTTCCTATTATGAAAATAATTTCAAATAATTAAGTTGAATTATTCTTACCATAATAAATTACAAATTATTCACTAGAGATTTGTAATTGCACTCCTCTGTTTAAATTTCAAAATTCCCCATTAAACCCTTATGTAATTCCCCATGTTAAGATTACAAAAACTAATTAATAAATTAAATTACTGACGAATTTAATTCAATGATTAATTCATTAGAGCATTGCTTAACATATTTCATGTGTCGGATTCATAAATCCACTTTCAAGGTTTGACACGATGAAATCTTATAAGTTTCTCAAAAAAGGCATATCATCAATCACTATATCGACACATGGATTTCATCAACTAACTTATTATTTCACCAATACATATTATTATCATCCAATCTAACATGCATATTGACTCATCTCAGAATCTCACCTTTTAATAAATCAAAATGATAATTAATATAAACATATCATAATAGTTATACAGGATTAATAATATAAGTACATTTAACAGTTTAAATAATATGCTTTTGTCGGTCTAAAAACAATTATATCTACTCGGCCCCGTTCAATACCATACAAAATGTACTAGCACAAGAAGTTGGAACTATACCCATAATCATGATAAATTATATATAATCTTGTGCTACAATCCTACCGATGGCATGTCCAACTTCCATCTTAGATTGTGAACAAATTTTTTTTATATTTATAAGAACCGATGATTAATCATCTGTGTATAAGTTAAAACTCTATACACTAAATCATCTACTATATAAATAAATAAACACCTTAAACGAATATATGATCTATTAAACTTTTTATTATAACTGAAATAAATAATTATTCTATAATAAATATTATATCTAAAACATATGGTTAATCGTATATATCACAACACTAATACACTCTATCAAACGACAGCCTTATTGTAATTTGTTGAGATACATATATTTTTTGTTGGGTTTTAGCAAGGTGTGAATGGGAAATAAGAAGAGAAAATGGAAATGTGGGGGAACCAATTTTGGAGGGAAAATGAAAAGTCATTGTCATTGCAAATTGCAAATGAAAAGTCATTTCTCCCATATTGGTAGAAGAAAGCAAAATTGTTGTTCTTATATTAGGAAACATTTTCTTTAGTTCTTAAAGGGTTAAGAAGAAGGTGCCCCCTCGCACCGACTTCGGCTTTGGCTTTGGATTTGGATTTGACAAATGATTGATTGATAATATTTTTGGACAAAATTTATTTAATCAATCTCATTAATTGATTTCCTTTCTCTCATAAATTAATTTAGAATGTTAGTTAATTAACATAATTAATTTCGCATAACGGAATTTATTTGAAATTCGTGTGTAACGGTAAAAACGTTCTGAAGGGACCTGTTCCTTCCGAAAAGGCGTTATTTTTCCCAAAGAGACAACATTCTGAAAAGACACCATTGTTCGAACAGACGCATTCCTTGCTTCAAATGACTATAAATAAGAGGTTTTTTTCGTTTTTCACTCACTAAAATTTTTTCCTCTCTGCATATATTTTCTTACATAAACAAATTGTTGATCGACTGAGTCTGTGTGTGCTCTCGTTACTGTTCTTGTGTTCGCTGAAATTATTGAAATTTGAGGTACCGCTACTTCTCTAATAGGTTAATCCAATTTATCTTGGGAAGAATTAATTTGCAACCTTGGATACTTGAGGGGATTAAATTTCTTAAGGAAACACAATAGGTTCTGTGGACTCGGATTATTATTTTTGTCTGTTTCATCTATTTTTCTGTTTCTGTTTTGCTAACCTTAATACAGGAGATAACAAGCTTAAGAAATTTAAAAGTTTCTGTATTTGAGGTTTCTGGAGATTAAAACCTTTATGGTTTTCTACTATGTTTGAATTTTTAAAATTCATTTGATTCACGATTAAAAGAACATAAAAACTTTATCATTAAATCAGAAACAGGCTGTGCAAGGATTTATTCTTTACTGTTAGTATTTTACATACTAAAATTGTCTGCCATTTGTGATAGAAAAATGACAAATTCAAGTCAAGTAAATATTGGAACAGTGAGTGCTGCAACAACATCGGTTGCACACAATCGTTCAACTGCTGCCCTTGCATCGGCTGAGAAACCTGCAAAGTTTTCTGGAGTCGACTTCAAGAGATGGCAGCAGAAGATGTTCTTCTATCTGACTACGTTGAGTCTGCGGAGGTTCATTAATGAGAATGTTCTTGTTATGTCGGATGAAACTTCGGCCGAAGAACGATTCTTGGTAACAAAAGCATGGATACATTCATATTTTTTATGTAAAAATTATATTTTGAGTAGCCTGCAAGATGATCTGTACAATGTGTACAATAGCGTCAAGACCTCAAAAGAAATCTGGGATACTTTAGAAAAGAAGTACAAAACAGAGGATGCCGGAATGAAAAAGTTCATTATGGCAAAGTTTTTGGACTATAAGATGATAGACAGTAAGACCATCGTCACCCAAGTTCAAGAACTGCAGGTCATAGTTCATGATCTCCTTGCTGAAGGTATAAATTTATTTAATGCCTATGTTGAATATATTAAGTCTAGTTTTAATACTCACATAATCTTTAATGTAGGATTGATTGTGAATGATGTTTTTCAAGTGGCGGCCATTATTGAGAAGTTGCCACCGTTGTGGAAGGACTTCAAAAACTACTTGAAACATAAACGTAAGGAGATGACTGTTGAAGATCTCATGGTAAGGCTGAGAATCGAAGAGGATAACAAGGTGGAAAAAAAGAGGTCACGTGGTAATTCAACAATTTCTGGAGTAAAAATTGTTGAAGAAGATCCCACAAAATCAAAGAAAAGAAAGAAAGCATCTGGTCCAAAAGGCAATCCTCCTAAGAAGAAATTCAATGGAAACTGCTTCAATTGTGGCAAATATGGTCATAGGGCTACTGAATGTCGGGGTCCCAAGAAGGACAAAAAGAAGGATCAAGCAAATTCGGCTGAATCCAAAAAAGAGATGGACGATCTCTGTGCAATGCTTTCAGAATGCAACTTGGTTGGAAATCCAAGAGAATGGTGGATAGATTCTGGTGCCTCATGCCATGTTTGTGCCAACAAAGAATTATTTGCATCATAAACTCCAGCACCAGCAGACGAGAAGTTGTTTATGGCAAACTCCGTTGTTGCAAAGGTGGAAGGAACAAGTAAGGTCCTCTTAAAGATGAAATCGGGCAAGGTAGTGACTTTGAACAGGGTCTCGTATGTTTCGGAATTGCGAAAGAATTTAGTTTTATACCCAATTCTGACTAAGAACGGATTCAAACGTGTATTTGTTTCTGATAAAGTTGTAGTAAGTAAGGATGAGATGTATGTAGGAAAAGGTTACCTCACTGAGGGCCTCTTCAAACTCAATGTAATTGCAGTTGATATGAATAAAGATTCTGCTTCTTCTTACTTGCTTGAGTCTAAATATTTATGGCATGAACGTTTGGGACACGTTAATAACAAAACCTTGTGTAAAATTATTAACTTAAATGTTTTGCCTAAATTTGAGTGTAATAAATCAAAATGTCGAGTTTGCATTGAATCTAAGTATGTTAAGCATCCTTATAAATCTGTTTAAAGGAATTCATATCCCTTAGAACTGATTCACATTGACATTTGTGACATGAAGTCAATACCATCACGTGGGGAAAAAAGTATTTCATAACTTTTATTGACGATTGCACTAGATACTGTTATGTATATTTGCTAAATAGTAAGGATGAAACAATAGATGCATTTAGGCAATGTAAAACTGAAGTTGAAAATCAATTAGATAAAAGGATCAAAATGATTAGAACTGATGGAGGTAGAGAATATGAATCTCCATTTGTAGAAATATGTTTGGAAAATGGAACCATCCATCAAACTACTTCACCTTACTCTCCTCAATCTAATGAAATTGCGGAAAGGAAAAACCAAACTTTAAAGGAAATGATGAATGCCTTACTTATCAGTTCAAGTTTACCACAAAACTTGTGGGGCGAAGCTATCCTTATAGCAAATCGAATACTCAATAGAGTGCCTCACACCAAGAAACATGTTATTCCATATGAGAAATGGAAACGTAGAACACCTAACTTGAAAAATTTTAAAGTGTGGGGTGTCTAGCCAAAGTCTAGGTTCCTATACCTAAGAGGGTGAAAATTGGACCTAAGATTGTGGATTGTGTATTCATTGGATATGCCAAAAATAGTAAGGCATGTCGATTTTTGGTTCAGAAGTCCGAACATCCAGATATTCATGACAATACGGTAATGGAATCAGATAATGTTGAATTTTTTGAACATATCTATCCGTATAAAACTAGACTTGAGTCATCTAGTGGGGGGTCTAAACGACCTTGAGAAGAACCAAAAGAAAATGAACCTAATGAAAAGAGTCCAAGGCACAGTAAATGTCAAAGGACAGCTATTTCATTTGGATCTGATTTTGTAACATTCCTTCTTGAAAGTGAGCCTCAAACATCCAAGGAAGTATGTTGTCTAGCAACTCAACCTCTTGGAAGGAGGCTGTCAATAGTCAGATTGAATCAATCTTAAACAATCATACTTAGGAGTTGGTTGATCTTTGTCCAAGGAACAAACCATTGGGTTCGAAATGGATCTTCAAAAGAAAAAAAAATGATGGAACTATTAACAAATATAAAACAAGACTCATTGTCAAAGGCTTTAGATAGAAAGAAGGTCTTGATTATTTTGACACATACTCGCCAGTGACTAGGACTACATCAATTTGGATGTTAATTGCCCTAGCTGCAGTATACGGTCTTGAAATCCATCAAACGGATGTGAAAATTTCCTTCTTAAATGGAGAGCTAGAGGAAGAGATTTACATGGAACAACCTGAGGGTTTCGTAGTTCCAGGTAAAGAAAAGAAAATATGCAAACTTGTTAAGTCACTTTATGGACTAAAACAAGCACCGAAACAATGGCATGCAAAATTTGATCAAACCATGTTGTCAAATGGATTTAAGATCAATGAATGTGACAAATATGTCTACATTAAAGATACTCCGAATCAGGAGATCATTGTATGTCTATATGTGGATGACATGCTGATAATGAACAAGGATATTGCTAATGTAAAAGCTACTAAGTGTATGCTCGCTAGTAAGTTTGATATGAAAGATCTAGGAGTTATCGATTTGATATTGGGAATTAAGATTCATAAAACTCCTAATGGTCTAGCATTGTCTCAATCTCATTATATTCAAAAGGTACTTGAAAAGTTCAAGTATTTGAATTTCAAAAGCGCAAAGACCCCAATTGATGTGAACCATAATCTTGCTAAGAATAAAGGTGAAAGTCAGTCTTAATTGGATTATGCCAGAGTATTGGGAAGTTTGATGTATGTCATGAATTGTACATGACCAGACATAGCCTGCGCTATAAGTAAACTGAGTCGATACACAAGTAATCCCAATCAAAATCATTGGATGGCAATGAAGAGAGTTTTGGGGTACTTAGATGACACTCAAAACTATGCTTTGCATTACAACAAATATTCAGCAGTTCTTGAAGGATATAGTGATGCGAATTGGATTCCTGGGTCAACAGAAACGAAATCCATGAGTGGATATGTTTTCACTATTAGTGGAGGAGCAATATCTTGGAAGTCATCCAAACAAACATGTATAGCTCGCTCTACAATGGAATTTGAATTCATCGCCTTAGACAAGGCAGGTGAAGAAGCTGAATGGCTCTGAAATTTCTTAGAAGATATTCTGTTTTAGCCCAAACCAATGGCCCCTATATGCATACACTGTGATAGTCAAGCTGCAATAGGAAGGGCTAGAAGTGTTATATATAACGGGAAGTCTCGTCACATACGACGAAGACATAACTCTGTTAGACAAATACTCTCTAGTGGAATTATCACAATTGACTATGTAATGTCAAAGGATAATGTGTCGGATCCACTTACAAAAGGCCTAAACTAGAGAGGGAGTTGAGAGATCATCGACAGGAATGCGACTATGGCCGAGAACAAGTCACGTAGCGGCAACTCTACCTAGAAGACTGGAGATCCCAAGATCTAGGTTCAAGGAGATCAAACAAAGTCATAGGTGACGGTTCAACATTGTCAAAATTTATTTTATGGTCCATTTTCATGATGAGACAATGTTCAGAAACCAGGATAAAGGCATAAGGACTTTTTAATGGTTTCTAAGTTTGATACAGGGTATATCAAATAATGTATCTACGGGATAACACAGTTAGAAACCACCTATGTAAGTGTGAAGTGTAAGCCGCTTCAAGGAGAATCCGGTAAGGCCAATTCTCTAAGCACTTATTAACTGAGATGTGTTCATGGTTGAAACGAACAAAACAATGAGAACCAAAAACAGTTCAAGGGTTTAAATTTTGAGTTTTGAATTTAAAGTGGTTAATTAATTTTAAAAATATAAGTTTAAAATTAGAAACAAAATATGTAGTTTTAAAACTAATCATAGCCGTTTAAGGATAATATTTATTATAATCTTAAATTTTAACATTTCTATTTAGACTAATTAATTAGTTTGCCTATTTAGTTTTAAAGATCACGCATTATCCAGTCTTTTAAGCCTTCTGTTTATTTAGTTTAATTTTTATTTCATGGTCTTTAAGTAGTATTGTTGTGAAGAGTATGCTGTTTAAACATATGTTATTTACATTTTCCTATAAAGTTCGATAAAACTATTATTTGTCTTATAGATGGGATATCTTTGATAATTCTATTTTTTTTTATTAGAGCATGTTTGGATAGATTTATAACTTGTGGTTTATAAGACAAAAGTCACAAAATAGAATTCCTAAAATCTTATTGCATCATAGAAAAATAATTTCCTTATTAAAATTAAGTATTTGTAATTTGTAATCATATTAAATTCTAAACTAAAATTTTAAAAATTAAGTTTTATTAAAGAATTACTTAAATTTATCATGATATAACCATTTTAAAAAATATATAAAATTTATATTTATATAAACATAACGGTTAAAAAATTTAAAATTTAAATGATCCGCTTTAAAATTTTAAAAAATATTTAAATAAAATGTGAATATAAAACTGAGTTACTAACTAAATATTATCATGTTTTTCTTCTAATATTAAACTTTTATTTACAATTAGAATTTAAATAGCCGGTTTTACAACTTTCCATTACATTTCCAGCTATACACGAACTCTTAAAACTGATTAACAAAAAAATAATAAAATAAAAAATTAGATTTTGGTAAGAATAAAAATAAATTTATTTATTTGCAAATTCACTAAATATGGTTACTAGAAAAGTGTAAATCATGATTTCTCTCCTCCCNNNNCCCCCCCCCCCCCCCCCCTCCCCCTTCTTTTGAATAGCAACTACAGGGCAAGTTTTTGTCTCCTGTGATGATTAAAATAATTAATTTATCTACAATTATTATTGCAGTTATTTTTTTAATTATTAACCACAATTTTAAATTTGTGTATGGTAGTTTTATGATGGAATCCTAAAATTAAGGTAACTGATTAAAAATTTCTTCGCCTAATGTATTTTGGATCATACCTTTATCATGAAAAAAAATTTCAAAGTATATTTTGAAAGTATTTATTAGGAAAAAGGGTCTGAAAAATATCTCAATTTTGGCCGAATTTACTGTTACAATACCAAACTTTCATGAGGACCTATTACTCCCCTAGACTATTTAATACCGTATTTTTTACCCCCTGAACTATTTAATAGTGTATTTTAAAGTTATATATGTGCCCACGTGGACACATTACTATTTATAATTATGCAATATTTTTTATATTCACGTGGGCACATATATATGTTTAAAATACGGTATTAAATAGTCTAGGGGGTAATATGTCCTCATAAAAGTTTGGTATCGTAATAGCAAATTCGGCAAAAGTTGAAATATTTTTCAGACCCTTATCCCTATTTATTATTAACAATAATTAATAAAAAAAAATTCACATGCTTAACATATCCATATTAAAAATTACACTTCTTTTTTAAATAACTTATCCAGAAAAACATGCTCATAAATCATAGGTGCACAATAAACCATGTATCTCCAACCCAAAATAACATACATGCAATAGAAAAAATAAATAACAAACACGAAAAATTAAATCTCTTTTTTTCAAACTAAAATAATTATAAAAATAAATATGGATAGTTTTTTTTTAAAAATAATTATAAAAATAAAGATAAATATGTTTTTCTTCAAAAAGTAAAGGTTAAGAAAATAAGACATGCAACATATATGTTGGGTTATTCAATTATGAATATGAATAGTACGTATTAGTTAAAATATATTAATTTTTAAAATAATCAATTTAAAAATCAAATTTATTTATTTTTAAAAAATGGATAACTACAGTTATATAAACTGCATACAAATAATTAAATAACCTCATTAATTTTTAGTATAATAAAGCACTACAAAAAATATTATGTTTATGGCCTAAATTTTGTGTTGATAAAAATAATAACCATATCTTTTTTTATAAATAACAAAAATATTAATGGGAAGAAAATAATAAGCTATAGTTAAATATTTTCTTTTTTTAAAAAAAATTATCATACGAATGAAATCATATTATATGTTATTTATTTGAAAAGTACATTTTTTAAACTATTAGTATACTTAAGATGAATGAATTGTCTTTAACTTTTAGAGTATAGAAACCTATAAAATGTCCATAGATTCTTAAAAGAAAATGGTACAAAAAAGACCTATTTTTTTTCAATTCTAATCTTATACTAATTTAAGGATGTAAAAAATATTTTGAACCTTTTTTATTCAAAGAAAAGCATATGCAAAATAAACCAACAAGTCATTTAATAACATTTCATGTGAAAAGTTTGAACTAATAAATTGTTAATATGAAAAATAATACTTTATTAATACATCATAAAAATAATACATGACAAACGTGTAAAAATATTTGAACTATTTTATATTTTCTGAAATTAAAATAATCAAAAAATTAATATATCCGCGCAATGCGCGAATACGTATACTAGTACGATATTGAAAAGCAATTTTTTTATACGATATTAAAAATAAAATAGACTTTTTTTTGTGATGACATTTTGTCAGCATTTTTATATAAAAATAGATGACATTTTGTCCGTGTTTATATAAATGTATTTTTTTTTAAAAAAAGGTATAAATTAGTTTTTTTTAAATATTAAATCTGTCCTGGATATAATTTTTTTAAAATTGAATTTTGAAATTTTTTAACTGATTTGAAGTGAGTTTTATAACCAATTGATCTTTATTTGACATATGTGTTTTATTTCAAATTTTGAATTTTGAATTATTTATAATTTAAAATTCTGAATTTTGTGGTGCTGACATATGTCCTTTTCTCTTCTTCTATTATATATAGATAGATTTGTATTTTCAAAGTTGACAAGTATAAAGAGTATGTGCACATGTAGCGTGAAAATAATATTGCATGGTATTATATATGTGTAGCAAACGTCTTTGAAGAAATAGTAAAAATATCTATGTATTTATTCATAGAAATTTATACTAATTGATTTCGAAAAATATAAATACAGGTAAATTTGAAAAATAAAATTAATACTATTTTTTATTAGGTAAAATACCACTTATTTTAAATCAGGCCAAGGCATAAAATCCATCATTCATTATATGTATTGGTAGGTATTGCGTATAGTATTGTCCCAAAAAAGGAAAGGGTAATTTGCAAGACATGCCAACCATTCTTATACTTCATTCAATTAAAGTACTACTCTTACTTCTTTATTTTCTTTTTTTATCATAAGGTTTTCTTAAAGGTATAATAATACATGACTCCAATTTTTAAATGTCACCCTTCTCTATATATATTTTTATATATATATAAGTATTATTGTCACCTTCTTTATTTATCGTTCCATAAAAAAAATAAAATCCTAAGGCCATATATTTCCCAATTTTCATAGCAATCTTTGCTGTTTTAGCATCAACTCAACCGCCCCGAACGTACTTCAACTGATTTCTTGATCGATGCTCTACAGCTTTATCGTTATGTATTGTTAATCGCCATCACCATCACCATCATGATTATCATCGTCATGACACTGACACTGACACTGATGATGATAAGGCAAGACAATCCCCCTGTGACAAATTTACTCCAAATTTTCCAATTATAGACCCTAGTAACACGTCAATTATCTGCGTTGATCGTAATGGATGTTGCAATTTCACCACAGTGCAAGCTGCAGTTGATTCTGTTGGGAATTTTAGTTCCAAAAGAAGCTTAATATGGATAAACAATGGCATTTATTTGTAAGTTGGAGTAGTTATTACTCACTCTCTCTGTTTCAATTTACGTGGCATAATTTGATTTTCGATAGTCAAGACTTTTGGATTTTTGATCATCAATTAGGACATGGAATCTTTCAATTTTTTGAAATAAAATTTACGTATTTAAAAACTAGATACGTAATGTATTTTTGATTTGTTTGATTGAAAATGCAGTGAAAAGGTGATTATTCCAAAAACAAAAACATTTCAAGGGCAAGGGTATACGACAACAGCTATTGTGTCATTGTGTGGAATGACACAGCCAATCCTGCAAATGGAACATTTTACAGTGGCTCTGTCCAAGTTTTCTCTACCAACTTCATGGCCAAGAATATTAGTTTCATGATATATAAACTTTTGTTTTTTTGATTTCTCCTTCGGTACCCGCATTAACGCTCGATTAAATTTAGATTATATTCACGTCAGAAAGTACCACATTGGGGTAAAACGCTCACTAATAAAGGTGATTTTGTACCTTCTCTTTCTCTTTCATTTTCATGCAGAAAAAAGTATAACTATTACTCCCTCAGTCCAGTCGGTTCAATATACTGAAAATAGATATTCACTTTTACTTGTCTAGTTTAAAAATTCAAGTATTTTATGCATAATTTAACCTTACTATTAGGGATGATATAGTAAATACTAGTAGTATTTTTTTTAATTGATTGTTTGAGTGTTTCAAATCAAATACAGACAAATAAATATAAATAGAGGGAATGTTTTGCTACTTGTAATTCCATTATCTAGAATATTCGCATTCAGCGACAAGTCATAAATTATAATTAAGGAGACTCAAAAAATTTGAATTCTAAATAACACAACGATCTTGTGAACTAAATTTGTTTTTGAACAACCTTTGTCACTACACTAGAAACTTCCCTTATGTCTCAATAATTTATATGTACACGAAATTCAACTATTTTTTTCCACATTATAAATTTTAAACGAACGGTATTCAATTGAACGCAATCACATTAATACATAGTTGCACCCGTACATACTTTAAGTTTACAATACATACAGAATGTAGCTCCAATGCCGGTACCCGGGGCAGTAGGAGCACAAGCAGTGGCAATTAGGATAGCCAGAGATGAAGCTGCCTTTTGGGGTTGTGTATTTTTTGGAGCTCAGGATACCCTTCATGACGATCGCGGTCGTCATTACTTTAAGGATTGTTATATTCAAGGTTCCATCGACTTCATTTTTGGCAATGGCAAATCAATCTACGAGGTACACAAATTATAGTATTAATTAATTTCACTTAATATAAAAAAAATAAAATTATATATACAGACGTACGTGTTATTTTTTTAAAATTCTAATAGTTTCAAGTGTGCGAATGTAGAACTGTCAATTAATATCAATAGCAAGCCCAGTAGCCCCAGGAGTGAAGTCGATAAATGGGGCAATAGCAGCTCACGGCAGAGCTACCAAAGACGAAAATAGTGGTTTCGCTTTCGTGAATTGCACTTTAGGAGGCACTGGTAAAATTTGGTTGGGGCGTGCATGGAGGCCTTACTCCACAGTCGTCTTTGCTAGAATTTTTATGACGGAAATCGTGACTCCTTAGTGTTGGAACGACTTGAATGACCCTATGAGAGACCAGTTGAGTAACATTATTATCATTTCATCTAAGAATATAAATTATATATCGCAATACAAATTACATTCTTTGATTAATTTTAACTTAATTATTATAGGGCAATTTTTTCTGGGGAGTGTAATTGCTCCGGAGCAGGATCCAATATGGCGCTGAGGGTGCCATATGTTCAAAGACTTAACGATACACAAGCTCTTCCATTCCTCAACTCATCTTTTATTGATGCTGATTTGTGGCTTCAATCTTTCTCCTCTTAGCAACTTCTCCTTCTTTGTATTTTCTCTCTCTAATTATAAATTTATGTGCGATGAACTCGATTGCATAATATTCCAAAATTGAACGACATTGTTGTAATATTATTTCGGATGTGTCTTGTATATATATGAAAATACACGTTGACACTATTATAGATGAACTTTTACTTAGTAATTAGTGTATTTTAGTCTGTTGAAAAAAAATATTTGTCTTATTTTTCAAATTATGCTTAGAGAGAGTTGCTTGGATGGTAAACACCCGTAACTTTCAACCTTAAGATTGTGAACTCGAGTCTCTAACAATATGAAAAGGTGGTTCTGAGGGAGAGGTAAAAAATAAATAAATTATTAATTCTATTAATTAAAGATAGATATCTTTAATTACCTGTAAAGTGTATACTATCAAATGTGAAAGAAGTTAATTATTAAACACAATATGATAGAAGAAAAAGCTCAAAATAGTCCCTTGTTATCTTTGGGCAAAAACTCATAATTATTCTTGTTTCTTTTTCTCCACATAGAACACTTATAATCCCTTGTGTTTGTAATTTTAGTGCATTTTTGGTTCTCCCTCAATTTTTACATTGATTTTATCTAGAATTTAGTATATGAATTGTTCAGTCGTCTTCCTCTATATTTAATAGAAACAATAATTTTATGAGAGAGAAAAGTGAGAAGAGGAGTGCTCTTTATTATTTTGTACGGTCCAAAAAATCATTACAACTAAATCAAATATATATATATTTATTTTTCGAACTATATCAATTTGTTGTAGATAAATAACATTGCAAGGAAAGAAAAGTTTATATTATCACATGTGAAATATGATGCGGTGAACCTCTCAATCTCAAGAAAATGTATTTGATGGAGGACTAAAATTGTATCAATACTATAAATATGAAAGACTATTATTACTCTATATCACAGAACAAAAATGACCATGAATCTAAATCCAAAGCCAAAGATATGGATTATTTTAAGCTTTTCTCCAATATTATACATTACCAAAGAACATGTCTTCTTCTTAAGACACATGAAGATAAATTGACGACGAAATTTATTCTATTATTTTATTATATTCCTTGATTAGAAAAAGAAATAAATTCTCTTCTTCATTTATACCTATAGGCTATATTCTTTCGTAGCTTAGTTATCTTCTTTTTAAGTGTTAAAAGGAGAATTTTTAAAGA
>NC_064290.1:13757559-13761149 GCF_019186545.1 Solanum stenotomum
AACTAAATGTGTACAAGTACCTTGATGACACTACCTATAATTGTATTATTATACACATACACTGTGAATGGTGCAAGTGTGCTTAGCTAGTTAGTTAGTTAGTTAGAATGTGTCAGTAAGTTGGTTAGAGGTAATCAGTTAAGTGAGTCAGTGTGTGGATATATATAAGACAATGTATGTAGCATGATTTCCTCAATTCAATAAGATCAGTATTTTCCCTTCTTATTCCAGTTTTACTTCTCTCTCAGATTAGCTCTTCAATGGAGTTTTGTTCATATAGTTCATCTTCTTAACATGGTATCAAAGCCTTTCGAGATCAGATCTAAACAATTCTTACACACGCAGTGAAGAATTTCATTGTCTCTTATCTCATTTTCGTGTTTTTTGTAAATTTTCTGTTTCGATTCCATGAATGTTCAAGGAGTTGCGGCAGAAACACAAACAGGAACTCCCATGGTTGTTCCTACTTTTGATCATCTTCATCCCTTGTATCTGTATCCATCAGATTCACCTGGATCGCTGAATGTTGGAATTCTACTCACTGGCAGTGATAATTACACCTTATGGAGCAAGGCTATGGAATTAGCTTTGCTTGGGAAGAATAAGGTTGGATTTATTGATGGCACGGTGAAGAAGACTCAATTCACAGGGGATTTAACTCGGCTTTGGGATCGGTGTAATGCAATCGTTGTCTCATGGATACTATGCAACGTAAGTAAAGATCTTCATAGTGGAGTTCTTTATTGCTCAGATTCTCACTTGATTTGGGAAGACTTAAAGGAAAGGTTTAACAAGGTAAATAGCTCTCGTATTTTTCAGCTGCATAAGGAGATTTTTACTCTTGTTCAAGGTGTTTCGTCTGTATCAATTTACTACTCTAGACTAAAGGATTTGTGGGATGAATATGATTCTATAATGCCTCCCCCTGCTTGTACATGTTCTAGATCTAAGGAATTTTTTGAACAATCACAACATCAAAGGATGTTGCAATTTCTTATGGGACTTAATGACAACTATAGTCAAGCTAGGAGTCAGATCCTGTTGATGCCACAACTTCCAAGCATCAATCAAGCTTATGCTATGGTTAATCAAGATGAAAGTCAGAGAATGGTAGCCGGATCAAGTAGGATGATGCCTGATATGGTTCCTACTGCAATGTTTACCTCTAAATCTGGTCCTAGTAGTAATAAACCTATAAGACCTTATAATCCTAATGCTTTTTGTGATTTCTGCAATATAAAAGGACACATGAGGACTGAATGTAACAAACTGCTGAAATGTGACTTTTGTCACAAAACTAGCCAGCTCAAGGTTAACTGTTTTAGGTTGATTGGGTATCCAACTGACTACAAAGGAAAAAGAGAGGTTGTTGTTGCTGGAAATTCTACTTATGATGCAGGGCCTATGCCTCAACATTATCAATCTGATAAACCAGAGTCAACTCAGCCATGTCATGCTCAGATGCAGTCTTCATATCACACTCAGATGCCTCAGATGCAGTCACCATATCATACTCAGATGCAATTCTCATATCCTCCTCCACAACATTTTGCATCTCAGCAAATGTCTATGCCCATGTTCACTCCAATGCAACATCAGAAGCTTCTCCAAATGCTAGATCAAACTAAACTTGATGACATAAATGGCACTGCTAATATGACAGGTAATTCTTCGCCTCCAGCTGCTCACTTGAAGTGGATTGTAGACACTGGTGCATCCCATCATATGGTAGGAGATCCTACATGTTTACATCATTCAGTTTTGATAGAGAATGCAGGTCAGGTTCAGTTGCCAACTGGTACTTCTGCTAAAGTCTCACATGTTGGAGATTGTCACATAGGAGGAGGTGATGTTCTTAGAAGAGTGTTGTGGTACCAGCTTTCAAGTTCAATCTTCTGTTAGTTTCTCAAGTGACAAAAGATTTGAATTGTTGTGTCACATTTTTTCAAAAATGTTGTGTTTTTCAGGACCTAGCATCTGGGAAGGTGAGGGTGATTGGTGAGGAGGAAGATGGACTCTACACCCTCTACTCCCAGTATGGTCAGTATAGCCATAAAGTCACATATCCACAGCACTGCTTGACAACTCTTCAAGGTGTTGAAATTACTGCAAATGTTTGGCATCAAAGGCTGGGACATGTTCCCATGGGTGTCATCAGAAAAATTTCTGCATTTCACAAGTTTGGTAATAGTTTTGTTTTACATAAATGTGATGTTTGTCCACTTGCCAGGCAGACATGATTACCTTTTCCATATAGCACTAGAAGTTCTACTTGTATTTTTCAGCTTCTACATATGGATGTTTGGGGTCCCTATAGAGTTGAAACTTATGATGGTATGAGATATTTTTTAACCATTGTTGATGACTACTCTAGATGGACTTGGACTTTCTTAATGAGGCTTAAATCTGATGTTGTTAGTTTGTTGAAACAATTTGTTGCTGAAATAGAAACTCAATTTGATAAAAAGATCAAAAGGATAAGATCTGATAATNCCCATGGGTGTCATCAGAAAAATTTCTGCATTTCACAAGTTTGGTAATAGTTTTGCTTTACATAAATGTGATGTTTGTCCACTTGCCAGGCAGACACGATTACCTTTTCCACATAGCACTAGTAGTTCTACTTGTACTTTTCAGCTTCTACATATGGATGTTTGGGGTCCCTATAGAGTTGAAACTTATGATGGTATTAGATATTTTTTAACCATTGTTGATGACTACTCTAGATGGACTTGGACTTTCTTAATGAGGCTTAAATCTGATGTTGTTAGTTTGTTGAAACAATTTGTTGCTGAAATAGAAACTCAATTTGATAAAAAGATCAAAAGGATAAGATCTGATAATGGTACTGAGTTTTTTAATACTAATTGTCATGATCTATTTAAACTTCATGGCATCATTCATGAGAGTTCTTGTCCATACACACCTCAACAGAATGGGGTGGTGGAAAGGAGACATAGACACATCCTGGAAACTGCAAGGGCTATTAAATTTCAGGCTGGTTTTCCTGATAAGTTTTGGGGTCTGTGTATTCATGCTGCTACTCATGTATTGAACAGAATCCCTTCTACTGCATTAGGAAATGCATCATCTTTTGAGAAATTGTATGGGAAATCTCCTTCTTATGAGCACATGAGAGTTATTGGATGCCTATGCTTTGCCACCAATCTCACCACACATGATAAATTCAGTCCAAGGGCAGTAAAATCTGTTTTAGTGGGGTATGGTACAACTCAAAAAGGATATAAATTGTATGACTTGGAAAATAAAAGGTTCTTCATTAGTAGAGATGTGGTATTTCTGGAAACAGTCTTTCCTTTTCAAGACAATACTTTTCCACAGACAAAACAACTGAATTCCCCAGATTTATTTGCCTATGATGTCTTAGTTGCAGAGTCTACATCTACAATTAATTGCCAAGATAATGTAGGCTCACCTCCTTCTCAGAATTGTGAAGTTGATTTCACTACTGCAACAACTGTTGATTCCTGTCCATATGCCACTTCTTCATCACCTGTCAGGAGATCAAATAGAAGTTCTAGACCTCCTATTTGGCACAAATATTATGTGACCAAAGCTGGTTCAAACAG
>NC_064290.1:13761249-13881006 GCF_019186545.1 Solanum stenotomum
GTTCCGATTCTTAACTTCCTATTTCAAATAAAAGAATAGCAATATTAAGTGAATAAAGTAAACAATCTGATTAATATTAAAATTTTAAATATTCTATTATCAAAATATTCTTATCATTAATGTATGTAAATTGAACACGAAAAATTCTTATTATTTCTCTTTAATATTTGATTCGCAAAATTTTAAAACTATTTATTTAAAAATTTAGTTAGTTTCTTAGTTTACTTTAATTTCATTTAATTTATCTATCCATTTTATTTATTAATTTTTATTTTTATGTAAATATTTTTATTTTTTTAATACATTTTAAATCATGTTTGTTTCTTTTTATATTTATTTTAGTGCAAAAAGTAAAGGTGTTAATGAAATACAAATTGATTTAATAAACTCAAATTAATTATTATTATTTTTTTTAAAAAAAAGTGTGGTCTTGAATGCAAACTTTTGAAGTGAGTCAAAAATGGGGTCCATGTTTTAACTTTGCATTAATTTCTTTTACTCCTCCCAATGTGTTGTACACGGTGTGACAATGGAAACCAACAACTTAATGGTGGATAAAGTTGGAATTACATAACTTTTGGCTGGTTTTTTTGGAATGTTCAATACTCTCAATGCAAAATGTACAATTAAGTTAAGCTTGAAATTTTATTAAATTGACAAAAGTACCCTTGGTCGTCCTGGTCGTCTTCACTCTTCTATATAATAGAAATAATGCTCATCGTCATACATTTTAACTCTTAAATACATAATAATACTATAGTATTTATTTCACTAATTAAGTTTATTCATAAGTTATTTTTAATGATTTTTCTTTAATTTTATTCATTGTGGAGTTCATATTTATATGACATAAAAAATAATTTATTTTGCTATGTCAATTTTTTCAACGATAAATTTAGTTGAATGATTTTATTAAAACAAAGGTTTAAGTTGAATGATTTTATTGAGACAAAGGTTTAAGTTGCGTGATTTTATTGATACAAAACAAAATTTAGTGACTTTGTTACATGAAATCTCAAAGTTGAGTGACCTTTTGAGATATTAACTCTAAACAAGTTCTCCTTTTTAGCTTTCTCTTCCTTAGTTGAATCTTCCGATCTTAATTAACGATCTTGGACTAGCAAAAGATTCTCCGATTATAATTTTCTTCTACTATTCTCTACAATAAAGTCTGTATATTTTTTTTAAAAAACTTAAACCGACCTCAATATTATTTTATTTATTTGTTTTTTTACCTAAACCAAACTCATGAGGCGGCATGTCTAATTATTTAAAAAATTATTTTAATTGTATCGACATCACAAGGCCGGTTTCTAGTATGAATTAACTTTTTTTAATTTTATTTCCTAAATAATAGTCATTCTTTTTGTAGAAAAGCGGCCTCACTTTTCTACAAAAATAATAAAGAAGTTATTTTTACAGCTTACCACCTATAAATTTTAATGGAATTCAATTAAATATGCAATATAATAAATTAAATAAAGTTCACGGAGATGCCAACTAGGGGTGTTCACGGGTTGATTTGGATCGGTTATTGGTTAAAATCAAAAGCAAACCAACTTAATTGGTTTTTAAATTATCAAAATCAAACCAAACCAAATATAATATACATTTATCGGTTTGGTAGTTATCGGTTTTGGTTTGGTTTGGATCGGTTATTCGGTTACTAACCATACACAAAAATAAAAGAAACAATTCATTCAAAATGTGAAAAAAGTGACAACGATCCATTCAAAACGAAAAATAGTTAGAATGACTTAAATTACTGAACTTTCGATCACTAAATTTACTATCAATAAAGCTTTAAAATTCACTACATTAGCCTAGAAGGAAGAGACAATAACATTTTCAGTCCCACAAGAATTGTCATAGAGACTCATATACATGAAATCAATAAAATAAATGTTTCATCTTGGGCATTTTTGTTTTCAATAAGTAAATTATAGAGAAATTTGAATGAAAATATGTATAAGATCTTTAAAATTGTTTATAAAAACAATCTATTAAGTATGTATATTAATAAAATATATGTATATAATTCATCGGTTTGGTTTGATTATTCTTCGATTTTTTTTGAATAAAACCGTAAGCAAATCAAATACTATCGGTTTTCAAAAATCTAAAACCAAACCAAACTCAAATAAAATCGATTTTATTTTACCGATTTGGTTCGGTTTTTCGGTTTGGATCGATTTTCATCCAACCGTGAACACCCCTAATGCCAACAATCAATCAAACTACAACAAACACATACTTAGTCCTCTAATCCCCACTACATAAAATTCAACTTGAAAATACTTAAAAATTGAATGAAAAACTACGCACACAACTCAAAAGATTATTGAAATTCTATTTCAAAATACTTCAAAGATAACATACCATCAGTGTTTTAAAAGACTCTGTTGGGACTTGCTTCGGAGCTCACTTCGGAGTGGGGCTCTAGTAAAACGCTTTGAGACTTAGGTGTGGCCCTTAGTTTTGTAAGACTTACGCCCTAAGTGCCCGACTGTACGTCCTAAGCACGCCCAACGTCCAACGCTCAGAGCTCGCCTAACAGACCTTACACAAACTATGTGTCAGGTTCTTTAGTTAGCAATGTTGACCCTCATAATTCATGAATAAATGAATGATACTTAATAGTTTTTTAATCTATAGAAATAAGAAAATTGATAGTAACTCAAATAACAAATTGTAGTATCACATCTTTAATTACTATTTGGTAATACTGTAAGGGTGATTATATATTACGTAGCATTTCCTTTAAAAATACGTAGCGAAATTTTACCTTTTCACTTATCATTGGTCTTCATATTTTTGTCATATGTCTCAAAATTATCATATTTTATTATTTAACTATTTGAAAGTAAGCAACTTTCACATATAGCAAACACAAAATTCATAGTTGTATGCTATAGCAAAGTTTGCATAATTGCGCTCCATAGCAAACATAAATATGTATATTTCGCTATACATATACAAAAGAAAGCAGTTGTATAATCTGCTTTGGTATACATATACAAAAAGATCAATTGTATAAAGTGAGAGAGGCAAGTGAGCGAGCGAGATCTGGGAGAGGGGAGAGAAGGGAATGAAAAAATATGTATATATACAATTTTCACGCATTTTATACATTTGCGTTTTTGTATAAAGTGAGAGAGGCGAGTGAGAGAGCGAGAGCTGGGAGAGGGGAGCGAAAATATATGTATATATACAATTTTCTCTCGTTTTATACAAACACAAACACATTTTATACAATTTGCGTTTTTTGTATAAAGTGAGAGAGGCGAGTGAGAGAGCGAGATCTGGGAGAGTGGCGAGCGAGATCTGGGAGAGGGAAGAGAGGGGAACGAAAATATATGTATATATACAATTTTCTCTCGCTTTATACAAACACAAATGCACTTTATACACTTGTGTTTGTATAAAAATCGAGAGAGGCGAGGGAGAGAATGAGAGTGGCGAGCGAGATTCACCATGAGAGAGGTCAAATAGCAACAGTTTGCTATGAGGTACAATTAAATCAAACTATATTTATAGCATTTAATTTGAATTAATACTTTGCTATTATATCCAATTTTCCCTTTTATTTTTATTCATGATAGAATGATGTTTTTATTATAATACTAGTAAGTTTTATTGAGTATTTTTTTTGTGTGTGTGGTGGGGGGAGGGGGGATAAATTGTATAGTATGATAATAATAATAGAGTTGATTTGCATCTCATAATAATTTTTATATCATTAAATTATTTATACTTATACAATCATGTTAAAAGTTATATTTTCTATGAGTTTTCTTAATCATATTTGTAATTATTCCAAACTATTAATGTATTTTTATAATTTTGTGTTATTATATTATTATACTATATCATAAATTAAAAATTTAAAGATCTATGGGGCTTATGCCCCATGTCTCGAGGCTTACGTCTTGTCCTATGCTAAGTAAAAAACCCCGCTTCACTCCCCCGTCTTTTAAAACACGACATACATTCACAAAACACTAATCAATGTATCGATCTATTACAACACTAAAGTTCAATAATATACAATACATAATTAAGTTTATCAATCTATTAGAACACTAAAGTTCAATTATGTGGTGATGTGTTTGCTATTTGATACGCATCATCCATATCGATACGTTTTTCCAAATTTGAAGCAGGTCCATCAAGCATCTTCAGTTGCTTAACTCACTCACATATTTTACGCGTCTAAACCATTATGAATCAATAACTAGCCTTAGGCCTGAATAATTTGTTGTTCTATTTCTCCTGCAACCATAATCTTTTTGTCTATAATAATTCGACAAATTCATACTAGCTTTAACATTATCTTTTGTCTTTTCATTGAAATCCATTAACGTGTTAAATAAATTATCAATTTTTTTTTAATATGCATGCTATCAAGATTATGTCGAAGAATATTATTCTTAATTCCAATATGGTAACTCCAATATATGCTTTGTTTTGTATAATTATGTGCAACACTGTATCCACCAAATTTGTACCGTTGTTCTTCTATATAACGTTTGTAAAGTGTTAAACACTCACAAATACCCTCTCCCAACGAGATGGTAGGTATACAATCTCGTTCAATTTTATTCTTTCTGAATGTATTTTTCATACACCTAAACTCATGATCTATTGGCAAGAATTGATAGTGACAATCAAATCGGTATTTTATCGGTCATGTTTTATAATAATTGATTTAATAGTTTTAATACAGTAAGGACAAGCTATTTTTTCAGTTGTCGTCCATTCAAACAATATAGTGTACACAAGTAAATCATTAATAGTCCACGTTAAGACATCCTACAAATTAAAATTGTGCGGCCTACCTTTGTGCATATTTATTTTGATTATATATTTTGGGTTGTGAGCTAATATTGTGTTATTACACTACTTTGCGTGGATGTTTGAGCTTGTGTTATTACACTGCTTTGCGTGGATGTTTGAGCTTGTGGCTCCTTTTATTTTAAATCTCTTATTTTAAATTGCAAAATGATTTTGACCCGTCCAAATTTTTTTGCCACCTCTTGTGTGTTGAATGTGGCTGTTCTTTTGCAAAATTAGAGTCTCGATTCCGATCAATATCGATGACTTGAATAATGCTCTCAATCGAACGAACATGAATGCATGGCTACGATAAGGCCAAATGAAGTTGCATAGACAATATGTGTAAATTGCAATTGATTATCAATGATCACCTTGCGGAAGATCTAGTGATTAATAAGGCTTTCCAAGTAGCTGCTATGATTGAGAAGTTACCTCATTTGTGGAAGGACTTCAAAAATTACTTAAAGCATAAAAGAAAGGAGATGTTCCTTGAAGATCTCATTGTAAGATTGAGAATTGAAGAGGACAATAAGGTTGCGGAGAAGAGGTCTCGTGGAAATTCAACAATATTAGGAGCCAATAGTGTTGAAGATGGAAGGTCAAAAAAGAGAAAGACAAACTCTTCATAACAAAGTAGTCAACCTAAGAAGAAATTCAAAGGTAGTTGCTTTAATTGTGGCAAAAATGGTCATGGGTTGCAGATTGTAAGGCTCCCAAGAAAGCAAAGAAGAAAGATCAAGCAAATGTTTCTGAATTTGAAAATGATGATCTATGTGCTATGCTTTCTGAATGCAATCTTGTTGGCAATCCAAGAGAGTGGTGGATAGATTCCGGTGCCACCCTCCATGTATGCGCCAACAAAGAACTTTTTGCATCGTATGAGTCCACTCAAGGTGATGAAATAATTTACATGGCAAACTCGGCAACTGCAAAGGTTGAAGGAACGAGCAAAGTTCTTTTGCAGATGACATCTGGCAAGGTGGTGACTCTCAAGAATGTGTTACATGTTCCAGAATTAAGAAAGAACTTAGTTTCTACTCCACTTCTTACTAAAAATGGATTCAAATGTGTATTTGTTTCTGACAAAGTTGTAATTAGTAAAAATGAAGTGTATGTTGGAAATGGCTACCTTTGCGAGGGCTTATTTAAGCTCAATGTAATAGCTATTGCTAATAATAAAAGTTCTTGTTCTGCTTACTTGCTTGAGTCGAGTGGTTTATGGCATAAACGTTTGAGACATGTCAATTATAAGACGTTGCGAAAACTGATTAGTTTTGAAGTATTGCCTAATTATAAAGGGCGAAACTGGTCGCTAGAAAACCCAAAAGTTGGTGGTTAAAGGCCCAAACTCTGGTCGCTAAAGAGGTGCACCAGATCTCAGCTTTGGCTAAATTCTTCAAAGTCTCCGACGGGGTGCTCGAAATTCGTTCAGAACCCGATAAAAATAAAACAGATTTGCTACCCTACTAAATACGACATTCCGGACTCAACGGGGTAGTCAAAATTTCCATCAAAGGTCATCTTGATAAAAAGTTGGTCCCACTTCCAAAAACCATTTTAACCAAAATCCACCGAGGGGCACATAATGAATTCAGAGGCCTTGGGAGTCAAACGAAAGGTCGTTCTAGCCCAAACTCAACATTTCGGAGCTAATCGAGCTGACAAAATTTTCATCCGAGCGCGTTTTTCAAGAAAGTTGACCAAAGTCAACCTTAAGCCAAATTCCAAAAGCTAAAACGCCTAATGATCCAAACTCATATCGAAGGCCTCGATACTCGTGCCAATTATGCTACTAGCCTAATTTGGCCATTTCGGAGCTGATGGAACCGTCAGAATTCTATTATGAGGTTGTCTTCTTGAAATTTTGAATGAAAATGATCGTTCAAGGTTCATAAGCTCCAAAACACTAAAACTCGCACCATAACCAAACGAACTACCAGGTGACCGAACTATCAGTCCCAACAAGTCATAAATAACTTGGGGTCGCTACAGGAACGCTCTAAACGACACACAGAAGGCAAGATGCAGAAATGACCAAGAGGGTCATTGCAATATCTACTACTAAAAATGACTTTCGTCCGCGAAAGAAAGGAAAAGGATATACCTGAGGGCTTAAATAAGCTGGGGAATTCCTCCCGCATCTCCTGCTCAGTCTTCCAGGTAGCCTCCTCGACTGAACGATGCCTCCAATGGACCTTAAGAACAGGAATGACTCTCGACCGCAACTGCCTGACATCTTTGGATAGAATGACAACCGGCTCCTCTATAAAAGCCAGATGATCATCCAACTCAACTGAATCATACTGGAGCACATGAGACTCATCTGGAACATACCGGTCCAACATCTCGATAAAAAATGGGTCCCACTTCCAGAAACCATTTTAACCAAAATCCACCGAGGGGCTCGAAATGAGTCTAGAGGCCTCAGGAGTCGAACGAAAGGTCGTTCTAGACCAAACTCAACATTTCGGAGCTAACCACGCTGACGAAATTTTCATCCGAGTGCATTTTCCAAGAATGTTGACCAAAGTCAACCTTAGGCCAAATTTCAAAGGCTAAAATGCCTAATGATCCAAACTCGTATCAAAGGCCTCGATACTTGTGTCAACTATGCTACTAACCTAATTTGGCCATTCCGGAGCTGATGGTATCATCATAATTCTATTATGAGGTCATCTTCTTGAACTTTTGATAAAAAATGATCGTTCAAGGTTCATAAGCTCCAAAACACTAAAACTCGCACCATAACCAAATGAATGACTAGGTGACCGAATTGTCAGTCCCAACAAGTCATAATGACTTGGGATCGCTACAGGAACGCTCTAAACAACACACAAAAGGCAAGATGCAAAAATGACTAAGAGGGTCATTACACTCTTTGGGTTGCTCTAACTCATAAGCTACATTACCAACCCTTTTGGATATTCTGTAAGGGCCAATATACCGGGGACTAAGCTTCCCTTCTTACCAAATCTCATAACACCCTTCTTGGGTGAAACTTTCAAGTATACCCAATCATCTACTTCAAACTCTAACTCCCTTCTCCTAACATCAATGTAGGATTTCTGACGACTCTGCGTTGTTTTCAAACTCTCTTGAATGACTTTTACTTTCTCCATAGCTTGATGAACTAAGTTTGGTCCTATCAACCCAATTTCACCAACTTCAAACCATCCAAAAAGAGATCTGCATCTTCTCCCATGAAGAGCTTCATAAGGAGCCATTTGGATGTTAGAGTGATAACTATTGCTATACGCAAACTCAATGAGAGGTAACTGATTATCCTAATTCCCCTTAAAATCAATCACACAGCCCCTCAACATATCTTCTAAAGTCTGAATAGTGCGCTCTGCTTGACCATCTGTCTGAGGGTGAAAAGCAATACTTAAGTTCATCTTTGAACCCAAGCCTTTCTGAAAAGATTTCCAAAACTGTGCAGTAAATTATGCACCTCTATCTGATATAATCTATACCGGAACCCCATGAAGTCTTACTACCTCTTGAATGTACAACTTGGCATAGTCCTATGTTGTACGGGTAGTGTTTACTGACAAAAAGTAGGTTGATTTCGTCATTCCATCGATAATCACCCAAATATAATCATGATGCCTGCGAGACCTTGGTAAACCTGTGATGAAATCCATATTGATCATCTCCCACTTCCATTCCTTAAGCTCTATATTCTAAGCCATACCACCGGGCTTTTGATGATCTACCTTAACTTGTTGGCAATTTAGACACTTAGCAACAAATTCTGCAATGCCCTTCTTCATACTACTCCACCAATAAACTTCTCTCAAATCACGGTACATCTTTGTGGAACCTGTATGAATGGAATATCTGGAGTTGTGAGCTTCCTCCATGATCCTCTATTGGAGTTTTTCCACCCTGAGTACACACAAACTACCTTGGTACCACAATACACCATCTCCCCCTTGTTCAAAAGCCAATACTTTTTGCTTATAAACATTTGCCTTCAATTCAAGTAAAATAGAGTCTTGGTCTTGTTTCTCTTTAACTTCAGACACCAATGATGATTTAGCCCCATTCATTACCACTACTCCTCCTTCTGTGAAATCCATTAGTCGAAGTCCCAATCGGGCAAGTCTATGCACATCTCTTGTTATCTCTTTCTTATCTTCCTCAAAATAGGCGGTACTACCCATAAACAACATGCTCAAGGCATCAGCAACAACATTAGCCTTACCTGAGTGGTAAATAATACTCATGTCATAATCCTTGAGTAATTCTAAACACCTTCATTGTCTAAGATTAAGCTCTTTTTGAGTAAACACATACTGAAGACTCTAGTGATTGGTGAACACATCCACATGGACACTATAAAGATAATGGCGTCATATTTTCAACGCAAATACTACGACAACCAATTCTAGATCATGGGTTAGGTAGTTCTTCTCATGAACTTTAAATTGTCTGTAGGCAAAAGCTACGACATTGTCATTCTGCATTAATACACAACCCAAACCAACTCTAGACTCATCATAATAGACCACAAAGCCTACGTACCTTCTGGTAAGGTCAACACTGGAGCAGTAGTCAACCTCTTTTTCAATTCCTGTAAGCTTTTCTCACAAGCTTCAGACCATTGAAACTTAATTGTCTTATGAGTCAACTTGGTCAAAGGGGATGAAATAGACGAGAACCCCTCTACGAACCTTCTATAATATCCAGCCAACCCTAAGAAACTCCTAATATCAGTTGGAGACGTAGGTCTAGGCCAATTCTACACTACCTCTATTTTCTGGGTATCAACTCTAATTCCATCACCGAAAACTATGTGGCCCAAGAATGCCACATACTTGAGCAAAAACTCACATTTAGAGAACTAAGCATATAACTCCTTATCTTTTAAAGTTTGGAGAACAATTTTGAGATAACTAGCTAGAATGATCTAACTCATTCCTAGAATAGATTAGAATGTCATCAATGAACACAATAACAAACATATCTAAATAAGGCTTGAATACTCTATTCATAAGGTCCATGAATGCTGCAGGCGCATTAGTTAAACCAAACAACATGACCAGAAACTCATAATGACCATAACGGGTCCTGAAAGATGTCTTTGGAATATCACATTCCCTTACTCTTAACTAATGGTAGCCAGATCTGAGGTCTATCTTAGAGAAACAAGTGGCACCCAGAATCTGACTAAATATATCATCAATTCTCGGAAGAGGGTACTTATTCTTGATGGTAACCTTGTTCAACTAACAGTAATCTATACACATCCTAATGGAACCATCTTTTTTCCTTACAAATAAGACCGAAGTTCCCCAAGGTGAGATACTTGGTCGAATGAAACCTTTCTCTAGGTTATCTTCCAACTACTCTTTTAACTTTTTTAACTATGTTGGAGCCATCCTATATGGCGGAATAGATATACGATGAGTATCTGGAAGAAGGTCTATATCGAAGTTTATTTCTCTCTCAGAAGGGACTCCGGGTAGGAAAGACTTCTGGAAACTCACTCATAACTAGAATTGACTCAATAAGAGGTGTCTTAAAACTAAAGTCATTAACTCGAACTAAGTGATAGACACAACCCTTGGAAACTAACTTTCTCGCCTTAAGGTACGAAATAAAATGACCCTTAGGCACTGCTGAACTGCTACTCCACTCTAAAACTGGCTCATTAGTGGAACCTAACAAATCGAGTTCTACAATTAATGGAGGCATAATAGACATGAAGTCAGTCCATACCTAGAATGCTATCAAAATCATGCTATCAAAATCCACCATGTCTAACTAATCAGCCATGGTGTTCTTGTGATTGATGGAAAGACACAATCACGATATACTCACTCAGCTAGAATAGACTCCCCAACAGGTGTAGAAATACAAAAGGGTTCACAAAGTTTCTCAGGAAGGATATCAAATTTCATTGCAACATAAGGAGTCACAAAAGATAAACTCGCTCCTGGGTCTAGGAAAGCATAAACATTAAGAGTAGAGACTTTGATCATACCAGTGACAGCATCTGGAGAGTTCTATTGCTTTTGACGACTAATGATCGTATAAAGGCGATTTGCTCCTCTGCTAGTACCGAAAGTAGCTCCTCTAGGTACAGCCCTGTCTAGTGGAGCAACTGATGAAGATTGGGTTTATTGCACTAATTCCCATTACCTTGCCGGTTCTTGGGGAACTCTTTCATAAAGTGACCCTCTTGTCCACACTTGAAACAACATGTGGAGCCATCGTGACACTTACTTGGGTGATTCTTACCACACTTAGCACATGCAGGAGCCCAGTAACCTCCTTGTGCCACACTACCCTGAGATTGGGCAGGTCTAGCCCTGAAGTGTTGGGAATATTGACTATTATACTCACCTTTGTTTCTGGGTACACGTGCACAAGCAGATGATGGAGTAGGTCCCTTTTGCTTCTACTGAAAGGACGAACGGTTCACATTATTTCTCTACTGCCAGGACTCATTCCCTGTTTTCGCTTTCTTGTTTCTAAACTCCTCCTTATCCATCATCTTCTCTTCCTCAACCTGCTGCACATAAACCATAAACCTTGATATATCTATATCACCTATTAGCATAGCAGCCTTACCTTTCTTACTCGACAAATGAGACATCCTAGCAAAAAACAAACTAATTCTACTATTCATAGCCGCAATCATCTCCGGAGCATATTAGGAAAGTTGGGTGAACTTCAAGCTATACTCATGAACACTAAGTGAATCCTGCTTAAAAGTAAGGAATTCTCGTACCTTGGCTTCTCTCAGTTCACAGGGGAAGAAACGCCCCAAGAAAGCCTCTTCAAACATTGCCCAAGTCAAAATTGGTGCACCCTCATCTCTACCCGTCTTCCACTTGTCAAACCAAGTCCTAGCAACATTCTTCGGTTAATATGCAGCTAGTTCAACTCGCTCAACATCGGCAACGTGCATGACCTCAAATATCTTTTGCGATTCCTCAACAAAGTTTTTCGAATCCTCAGTAGTGCTTGAACCAGTGAAACTTGGAGGATTCATCCTCAAGAACTCTCGGACCCTCGAAGTATCAACCTCTTCTTTTCGAGCTACTCTTTGCTTCCCAACTTGGTTGGTCACAACCTGACTTAGCATTCGGATTGCTTCGCGAAATTCAGCATTGATGACCTCTCCTTGAGCTTGCACTTCATGTGCATTTGGTACCCCTTGCTGCTTAATGTTACACCTAGCAGGACGACCTCTGACAGCTCTTCGTGGAGACATGATTATTGAAACACACGCGCAAGTACGAGTCAGAAAGAAACTTCATAGAGATTAACTCTAGCGTACGAAATGAATGTGAAAGAAGTGAAATAATTTTCTAAATGTTGCAGACTCCTAATTATAGATGTGGCGTGCTTCACACCAATAACTAGGACTCTACACACACGGCTTCATAGACTCCTGTCACAACCCAAGAGCACCCCCAAGTCGTAACATGCGTATTCGACCTCTCGGAGGTCTTATACAAGCCCTTAGTATTCATCATATTAGATATGTAAAATAATGCGGAATTAAGAACTCTTTAAAACAAAATCCATAAGACTCAAAGGTCATACTTTTTTTAAAGACATCTTTCAAAAGTACACAAGCGGAATACTAAGTCTCTTAGCCATCTTAGACATAAACCTGAAAACATACTAGGGATTAAAAGAAGTCTTGCCCTCGACATTAAATTAAAAGAAGTCTACTAAGTCTATTACAAGAACCTTATCATAAAACTAGAATAGAAAAGTCTTGCCCTCGACATATGAGGACATACCACAATATCTAGGAAGAACTTCAAATCCCAAGCTTACTATAAAACCCGCTCACTTGCCGGAACCTACACTTGTAGAAAAATAGAGAAAATATGGAATTAGCACAATTAAGTACTAAGTATGATGACCATGCAAAAACATGCTAAAACAGACATTTATTTGAGATATATGATTTCATGCCATTTTTGATAAAACCTTCATATCACAATTATAAGAGACACATTTCACGTCATCATCCACATATAAGACAATACCCACATAATAGACATACTCAACTAGTACCAATGTACAATACATGAACATAATCGACAAGTAAGCCTTTTCATCATTTCATGACCTCTATCTCAAGTTACCCAAAGCCACACTTAAGTGAAACATGAAGTGACCGCCCATACAATCTCTTTATATACACCTAAGTGTTCCTAAGGGTTACCATAGATAAGGAAAGTACCATTACAATATACATGCTAAGTCAAAATTCTTTAATGAACCACTTAGGAGACATTTAAGCATTCAGGGGACTTTCACATAATAGCCATTTAGACTTAGAGAACTCACTTTAGCATCTTTTAGGCCTACTCGTGCAATGTGTAGATAGCATCCCATACTACCACCTACACTTTGTAGAACCTATCCAATAACTAGAGTGCACATCCCGCATGATGGGAATAGGCATTAACCGACATAGACCATACTAGCTAGGCATGGAATCCGGAGTCTACCCTACTCCATGGAAGGTGTTCTACTTGCCAAAGGTAGAACTAATAAGCAACCTATGTAGGCACATGGTTTAGGGGATGTCCAAGGATGTTCATTGTGCCCTAGTCTCATACTTAAGTAGGGCCACCATCCTAACCACATCCACTCAGTGCTTAACCTTAGTTCCCATAGAGTAATTCATTCACATGTATGCACTAGAATGGACCCCATTTCTAAGTTCGGCCAACTCATAGTACTTCTACTAAGAAGGGCTCTATTTCTTAGTTCTAGCCAATCAAGGTTCATTCAAGGATAGCTCATTGACTTTCTTAGAGAGAGTTTGTTACCATTCCGGTCCACCATCTCTAAGTCTATCATTTTACACAAGAAGAAGGTCATTACCCCTAGGGTTCACCACTTCAAGGTTTAACATTCACATTTACGAGTCTAGACTTACTCATGAAAAGGGTACCATGCTAGGTCTAGCCTATTCAAGATATAATCTAGAAGTCCTCTTATCATTCATAGAAAGGGCAGCACCATGCTTAGGTCTACCGATCCTAGACATTCATTTATTCAAAGAGCTTTCAAGTAACAAGAAGGGACATCTAAGTCTACCAAGCAAGTCACAACATTTCCATATAGGAACTCTTCATAGTCCAACATCATCACATATGAACATTTCAAGAGAACATACTTTCAATTACACTACAATAACACTTTGTACAAGATCACCTTCTAACCATAAGAATACCTTCACATAGTACAATAACATTTAATAACTTGATAACACTTTAATTCAATAGATAATGCCTTCAAGTCCATGCTCATAATACATTCCATAATTAAACACCTCCACCATAAGTGGATCAAACTAAGAAAGAACAATTTTATCCATAATAAGAGATTAAGCAACTTACCATCCTCCAAAGCCATAATCAACAACACTCAAGTCCCAACCATTTTACTTACCACAAGAGAATTCATCCATAACTTGCCCATAAGGCCACAACTTTCAATTCATCCATTCATCATCAATTCATCATAGATAGATGTAGAAAATCATAAGAGTCACTAATACAATCCAATCCAAACACAATTTCATAAACTTTGAATCATAAGCAAAAGACCCAGTTCATAAGCAAATTTAGGAATTTAGGGAAAACACGGGTTCTTCAAGGAATTCCATACGAAATCATCTTAAAAACATTAATTCATCAATATAATGGCTTAGAAAATATTTTGCCAATGAACCCATGCTTAGATTAGAATTTGAGATTTTTGTTCTTTGAAACACTTTTGAAACCCTTTTGATTGGACTCCTTGAAAGAAAGATTGATCAAGGATCAAGGGTCACCATACCTCTAAGTTGAAAACCCACGAAAAATTGAAGAAGAAAGCACTCGAAATCTTCAACCCTAGCTCCAACTTGACCTTGGCCTTCAATGGTGTTCTAGAGAAAACCCTTTTTTTTTTTTTTTTTGAAAGAGGGGTTTTGATTTTTTTTTTTTTGAAGAATGAATTAAAACAATACCTTTTTAAAAGTTTTAATACCATATATAGAAATTAGAAATAATATAAAATGTACCCACTTCTTAATTTAACTAAAATTAATATTTACGAAAATGCCCCTTGCCCACATGGACTTACCAAATAAAACTAAGGCAACGTCCAATTTTTTTGGAAAATTTCATATCTCCAATTTATCCTTAAACTTTTAAAATTCATACATTAGGCTCTAGTTTCACCTATCAATTTTTAGGGTCGCTACAACTCCCTAGGACTCTTGAACGCAAGGATCTGATACCAAGTTTGTCACACCCTGAGCCTACACCCTGGGCGGGACTGGCACTCGAGAACCATTTCTGGCCCCAAGCGAACCATTGGTCTGGCTAGACTCTCAGCGGAAGACTTTAAGCATTATTACAAGGATCAAATGCATTTAATAAACATATGTCTCAAATTAAACTTAGAACATTTAAGGATAAAACATTCAAACTATCCATAGATGGCAACTTAAGTCTTATAGAAAAACATCTGAAATACAAGACTAAAGAACTCTGACTACTCATCTATGAAGCCTCTAAAACAAAAAGGAATGTCGGGACAAGACCACCGATAATCCTAACAACTGAAACTAAAGCAATGTAGAAGGAATCCTTCGAAAAGCAAAGAGGCTCACCAACTGACTCTGAGTGCTCAATTGGATCAACGAGGCACTGGATGCTAATCTTGGTTATCTATGTCTGCATCATAAAATGACGCAGGACAAATGGCATTGGTACATTGAATGTACGATTATGCGAGGGGAATACTAAATAAGACATAAGCTTGAAAGGAATCTGATAAGAACACTTACCTTGGCTTTACTCAACTCATGAATAACTCAACTCAAATGCAAAGTAAAAACAACAACAATGGTGCAGTTTATACAAAGCATTTAAAATAATAAGTGGTAACTCAATATATTAAAGAGATACAATAACAATTTAGTTTACTCATATAATAAAGTAATATAATACTGTGGGAGTTTCTCTAACTGACAAATCACTATGAGCCTAAGTGATGATACAACGTCTCGCCCACACTGCCAGAACTGTCTTATACTTTGCTGTCATATAGAACACCTCAACTAAGTGGATCCACTAGTCTATGCTAAAAAGCACTAAGGAGTCATCTAAAAAGTATGATCATTTTCACCCATGATAACTACATGGTTTATGAAGACTTGAGTTATTATGAACTCGTCCCTATTTTGGTGCTCAATACTACTCCCAAAATATACTCAACTCATATGTTTTAAAAACAAAACTCTTTCTTTGGTTTGAGATAATTACTCAAAAACTAGCTCAAAAGCTGTCTTGGAAATCAGTGTTCCTCTCTTGTTTAAATGTGAAAACATTTACTCTTTGGGAATACATAGTTCCCATATACTCTTTTTGAAGAAATGAACTTCATTTGTTATTCTTACTTAACTCAAAACTCAAGTCTTAAAACAAGATTAAAACATTTGTAAATGACTTCTTGGAAAGACTCTATGAACTTTCTAGACTTGGCTCTTAACTTTTCTTGAATTTGAATTTATGGATTCAAGGTTATGATTCAAGTTTATGAATGATTTCTAAGTGTTTAGAAGTCATTTAGAGTAGTTAGAATCAATAGGAAGTGTTAGCACACTTTAGAAGGACTTAAACGGGCTAAACGGCGATAAATGGGTGGGGGCAGATGACCCGGGCGAGTTTCTAGCGCGCCGCGCCAGCCTCTAAGTTATTGGGGCTCATTTCTGGTGCGCCGCCCCAGCCTTCCTGGCACTATGGGGGCGCGCCGCACCAGCACCTCCCCAGGCAAGCCGTACGAACTTTTCAACTCGTTTTCTAATCTAAATTCGACTAAACTCGATCCATTTTCTCAAATTCTCTTTAAAATCAGATACCTAAAATATATACACAAAACTCTAACTCAAACAACTCAAGGAATCAACATTTTAATCTCAAGAAACTCCTCAATCTCAACCCAAATTCAAGAACGAAAGCAATTCACGAACACTCATCAAGAACATTCAAACTTTCAATCTTTTTAGAACGAATTCTAGTTGAATTAAACATGTTTGGCACGTGGGTGAACGAACCCAAAGTTATGAAAGTCTCACACACCTCGTAGGATCAAATCCTTAATGAAATCCGCAATCAATTCCTTATGGAGACGACGAATCTTGATTTTCCTCTTCTCTTCTCTCTTGAGTTCTTCTCTCTAAAGCCCTAGTGTGAATTTTCAATTGTGCAAACTGAACCAATTCAGTTTTGACCCTAATTAATTCATTAAAAACGAATTAAATTAAGTGGGTATGGAAAAGACCAAAATACCCCTTAAAAATTCGGATTAGACTTTCCTTATTTGAACAACCCAACTTCAAATGGGCATATCTCACTCATACAAAATCGGAATCGTGCAAACTCGGCGGCGTTGGAAAGATAATTCCAAGATCTTTCCTATGGTATCTGGAAGCACACCTTAATGATCTAAGCTAGGAGTTATGATCGTTTGAAATTTACCCAAAAACTAAACTTAGCTTAACTTAACAAATTTCCAGATTTTTCATTCTTTTCTAAAATGACTCTTTCCAATTCTAAATCTTTCTAGTTCTTTCAAATAGAGAGATGTTACAGATATGGAATCATGATATGATATCATAATATGAAATCATGAGATGAAATTGAAGTTTTGTTTGGACGTGCTATATGAAATTTTTGTGTTGTATATTTTCTCATAAACATAAGAATCTCATAAGTTGTAAAACTATTAAAATAGCCCCAATTGTTTATTCATTCTTACCAAATAAACAAAAAAATTATAAAATTGCATTACAAAGCTATTTGTTCTCACTTAAGTAATTGTTTCATCTAACTTTAATTGATCAAACTTTAAGTCAATAAAAATAATTGAACATGAATTGTAGTGTACTAGTTTTTAATATATTCCACTACATAGTACAAACAATCTCCTCACGTTGAACTTGCATTTGTCGATCATATAACCGAGAAGACAAACCAACATTGTTACTTTGTGTCATTTGTTGGTCAACATCATTCACAACTATATTTTCATGTTCATAGACCATACATATTTCATCACTCCTTTGGTATTCTTACAAATAATTATGTAACATTGCACAAGTTATGACAATTTTTACTTGCGTGTCAATATCATAATAGTTCATGTCTTGTTTCACTTGTGCGCAATTACACATTTTTAGTGCATTAATTTCGTGCTAAAATTAAACATATTGGAAGTAGTGATTATCAAACATACATCACCAATTTTGTCATTTTTCATATTAAATTGCTTTAAACATTTTCATAAGTAGCCAAAAGAGAAGATTTTTTTAATTATGAAAAACAAAAAAATATTACTCCCTCCGTTCTTATTTATATTCACCAAATTAATTCCTACTTTATCATTTATATTCATCAAATTTAAAGTAATAATAAATTTTATGTTGGTGAGAATAATAAATTTTAAAAAGTAATGATGTGATTATAAATTTTATTTACATATGAAATAAATGGTTAGTAAATATAAATGTGGGTTGTTTTAACAAAATATAAACTTATGGATCAATTTTTGTATTTAAAAATCCTAAATCATGATATGGAATTTCCATATCATGGTTTTTGGAGAATATGGAATCACATCTCATGATATGAAATTATGAGATGGAATCAGCGTAAAATCGCATGTCCAAACGCTGATTCCATCTCACGATTTCATATCGTGATATGGTATCGCATGGCCAAACGCCTACTAAGTCTATAACCTTACTTAACAATGGATCCTACTTTAATTTAAAAATTAGAATACTAACAAAATTATGCTAATGAAAAATAAACATGGCATAAAAATTGATAATATGAAAAATTGCATGGAATCAGATAAAGTAAATGTTGAGAATGAGAAGGAAATAAAATATAAATAATATTAAATAAAAACAAATTTTTAGAATAATAATCAAAAAAAGAATTTAAAATAATAGAAATAAAAAATAAATTAAAACAAAAAAAATAAAAAGAAGAAATTCAAAAGGAATCAGCTTGTAATTACACCCTGTTATTAGCAACAATTCACAACCCCTCTCTAAGAATTAAAGAGTGTAATTACCTCATACCAATTAGACTCAATTATCTGTTGACCAAGTAAATACATGGTCATCCAAGCATACCACATAGTGTAATTGCACCCAATTACACCAAATCCAATTTTCAGGGTGACTTTCCAAATTGGCTCTTAAGGTTTAAACTTTAAAGAAACCCAAAAATTCCGCAGATGAATGAAAAATGGGTATATTATGAAAATATGCATGAAAAACTGTGTGATATATAATTAAGGATTAATCACATTTGGGTAAGTAGATTTTTCTTTGAATTCTCCATAGTGAACATACATTGAGTATACTTGGTCAGTTGGTTAATTAGATATATTTGAACCGTTGAACTTTAATGTATACCTCGATAACATATGTTACACAATCAACCCTTAATTGTTCTTGGTTCTCATTATTGTGTTTTTTTTTTCAACCATGAACATCGCCTGATTTTATAAGTGCCTTGAGAATATTAATTGACCTTACACTAATTCTGCTTGAACCTTACATTAATTCTGCGTGAGGCGGCTTACATCTCACACTCACATATATGATTTCTAAATGCATAATCCATAAATACATTGTTTGATCATGTCTAAACTTAAAAATTATTAAACATATCTTAATACTTCACCTTATTCCTGACCATTATCTTATCATAAGAATAGATTTAGTTTAGCGATATTCCTAACTCTGTTTGATACCTTGAACGTACATTTTAGGATCTCCAGTTAGTTATGTAGAATTATCATTATGATGACTTCTTTTTTGTCATAATCTCATTATATTTGATAATTTATCAATCACCTCTCTAGTTAGGCCTTTTGGAAGTCTATCCAACACATTTACTTTTGACTTTCCAAATCAATAAGAAAACTGAATCTGACAAAAGTACTCTTTCCGTTCATTTTTTCTTGTTCAGTATTTCAAAAATATATTTTTATTTTTACTTACTATTGTTAACCTATCAAGAAAGGATGGTTAACTTTTTCATTTTCTTTACCCTTAATATTAATTACTACTTATTTTCCAAATTATTTCTTAAAATGTAACAGTATACATCAATTAATATGAATATTATGAGGAAATATTTATACTAATTATTATTCTTAAGGGACATACAAAATTTAAAGTGTACAAGTAAGAGTCTGTTTGACATTACTGTTGGGAGGCCAAAAGTGCTTTTTTTGAGAAAAAACATTTGTTATTGAAAAATGAACCGGTTGACAAATCCTTAAAACTGTTTTTAAGTGGAAGCAAAAACAATTTTTTTTGTCGTTGGAAAGAAGTTAAAAATTTATGTTTCTTAAATAAAGCAGAAGCAAAAGCAAAAAATATTTTCTTGAAGACTAAAATATCTCTTCCATACATGGGAGTAGCTACATAGTCTTTAGGGTGTCCAATTGGACACCCTTTGTCGGAAAATTATAACGTACATACAAGTAAATAATATACAAAGTGGTTAAATAACATATTCTGGACATCCTTGACACAACAAGGTGTTGTAGCCTAGTGGTTTAAGGTGTCTTGAAAGAGCCAAGTCTTTAAGTGTTTGTGAGTTCGAATCGAACCTTGCTAGCAACAGCTTTAGGCTTCTTCTTTTTTTCAAATTTTTTCATGTATATTACGTACTTTTTTTCAAAAAAAATCATGTATATTACGTAAACATCCTTCGTGAAATTTCTATGCCACTACTTCATATATACATCCCTTATTAGTTAACTAACATATCTTATAAGTTTGGTTTAAGTTTCATTAAAGAATAATATTTTTTTTATATAATAATTTTTTTTTGCGTTTATATATAATTATTTTACATAATTAGAATTAAAGGTAACAACAATATTTTTGCAGGACTAAATTTTTTTTTATGTAGAATGATTTTAAAGAAAACAATATTATTTTTCATATGTAGTGATTTAATTTGTGGAATGATTTTAAATTTATTTTAATCGATATTTTTAGTTATATTTAAATCATCATGTAAATATTATATTAATATTTGATTTATTTGTTTATCTTTGTATAATATTGATTGAAAATTTCAGTATATTCATTTTAATCTAATTAAAACTTTTGTAATAGATATTTAAGTAGTTCTCTCTATAAAATCTAACCAATCTTGCTTAAAATCATATATGAATACTTTTCATTATTTGAAAAATCAAAATATTACCTATTGACAATTTTTAACCTTCACCTAATATTGTTGAGTGAATAGTAGACAAAAGGCAAACGACAAATTGCATTCCCTATCTTATACCGACACCCATACCCCATTCAATAAGGTAACAATCTAGTAAAAGATGAAACGTCTCTTTCCTAATTTCTGCTATATATCTACTTATTCATTTTTCCATTTATTATTCTCCTTAATTATTTGTCAATTTTGACAAATCAAGAAAGAATAAAAAAAAAATTTACCTATTATATCCTCAATTAATTACTTTGAAAAAGGTAGAACGTTTTGAAAATCTTAAATTTTTAATTCATGCACTTCATAATTAATAGGGGTAAAATGGTCACTATGTCAATAATTATTTTCTTAATAAGTGTGTCAATTTCAAAGTAGACAAGTAATTAGGAACGGAGTATCAGATAGCCAGCAGTCTTTAGTGGACAAGATTGAAGAACATTTTGGTATTCTATTTCTATATATATATATATATATATTTTTATATTTGCTAACAAATCAGATAAATAAATTGAAATAGGTAGGCTAATATCTTATCTTTCTCAATGTGTGGTCCAATTAATATCAGATCAGCCCATCATAAAAGGCAAAACGACCCCTACAAAAAACATCACACATCCATTCTTATAGCATCAAACATTTTCATCTTGTGATTGATTAATTAGGTAGTTCTAAAGATGAGCAAATTTGAGCTGGTATGTGTGCCTACCCCATCCATCGGTCACCTTGTTCCATTTTGCAAGTTTGCAGAGAAGTTGGTTGACAGAGATGAAAGGCTATATGTAACAATTCTCATTATAAGACCACCAACACCATGGGGTTCTACCATAGATGCCTTCATCAAACGAATCTCCTCTGCTCCCGAGGGCAATCGAATTAGATATATCACACTTGCTCAAATCGAACCGCCATCTTCAGAAGAACTAGCAAAGTCTGTTGAGAAATACATCTCTCTTTTGATAGCAAGCTATCGACCCATTGTTAAAGATGCAATTATCAGCAACAAGTCATGGCCTGATACTGATTCGAACCCAAAAATTATTGGACTAGTCATTGATATGTTTTGCACTTCAATGATTGATGTAGCAAATGAACTTGACATTCCTTCCTATCTTTTCTTCACTTCTGGTGCTGCTTTTCTTGGTTTCCTGCTTTATCTGTCCGTTTGGCATGACCGATTTGGGAGAGAATTTAATCGATCTGATGGCGATTTAAATATCGCAGCCTATGCTCATCCAGTACCCTCAAAAGTCTTGCCTACTTTTGCATCTGTCAAGGAAGGTTACGACTCATTCCGCAACCATGGGGTCAGGTTCAAAGAAACCAAAGGATTTCTCATCAATACAGTGGAGGAATTCGAAAGTTACGCTGTCAATAGCTTAGCATCTAATCCTGAATTACCTCCAGTTTACACAGTAGGATTTCTTCTTGACCTTGAGGCACAAAATGGTAAAGGGAATTCAAAGTCTGAAGATGAAGAAATCATGAAATGGCTAGACCAGCAACCATCTTCCTCTGTTCTTTTTCTGTGCTTTGGAAGCGCAGGTATTTTTGAGCCACCACAGCTTATCGAGATGTCAATTGCACTTGAACGAAGTGGGGTTAGGTTCTTATGGTCAATACGTCTGCCTGTGGATGCTGAAACAACAAAATTAGAGGAGATATTGCCGGAAGGGTTCTTGGAGAGGACAAAAAACAGAGGAATAGTATGTGGATGGGCACCCCAAGTCGATATCTTGGCACACAAAGCCACTGGAGCATTCGTATCTCATTGTGGATGGAATTCGACCATAGAGAGTCTATGGCATGGAGTACCAATTGTGACATGGCCCCTTTATGCAGAACAACACATTAATGCGTTTCAATTGGTGAAAGATCTCGAGATGGCAGTAAAACTGACATTGGATTACAGGATGCACGATAGTGATCATCGCGAAATTGTGAAGGCAGAGGAGATGGAGAAAGCAATAAGACACATAATGGACAGGGAAAACCCCCTGAGGAAGAGCGTCAAGGACATGGGAGAGGTTTGCAGGAATGCATTGATGGAAGGTGGATCTTCTTTCATTTCTCTAGGAAGATTCATTGAAACTATTCTTGATTCCTAGAATTTTTACATTCACTACTCTTTGTAGTAGCAGAGTCTTGTTTCACATCAGTATGCTACTGGATCAAATAAACGGTATTATTAAGGTATGGGATTACCTAGTTCATGATGCTTATGAGATGCATTACGATTTTGAATTAGGTGATCATGTTGAAGAAGCTCCTGCTGATGAATCTTGGATTTTCTTTGAACAATTAGAAGCTGCTAGTCTGTCTTTATATGAAGGGAGTCTGTACTTCTGCTTTTATATTGTTATTAGATTATTAAGTATCAAATTGGATTGGAATACTCCTCAAGGAGCAGTGGACTTTATGATTGACCTTATGCATGAATTAGTTGATCCAAATATAGAGATACCTGATAATTTTTATAAGGCAAAGAAGTTGGTGTTAAAGTTAGGACTATCGTCGATGAGAATTGATAGTTTTGGAAATGACTTCATGTTATACTATAAGGATTCCTTTTGTTGATCTAAAATTTAGTAAGTTTTGTGTAAGAGCTTTGTTTTAAGCAGGCTTCTAGCAGAAACAAAGTTATTGTTGGGGTGATGCATTACTTATATCTTTAATCTTATAACAAGGTTAAATAGGTTATACAGATCAAATAGCTCTGCTACTTATTTGAGATGACACCATGAAAATAGAAGACCACCTGAGTTATGTGTCATCCATCAGATGGAGAGGCTTGGAAGCATTTAATAGAACATATCCACAACTCACAGTTTTACCATCATGAAACATTAGATTGGATTCAACACTCCACATTCTGTTATTTGTTTGCACCATATTCTTGCTGGCCTATCTCATGTGCAAACAAATGAAGATGAGAACTTTTGTGCTAATTTATAGAAGGACTTCATCTAGCTCTTCACGAGTTGAGAAGAGAATCTCCCCTCGTGCCGCATCATTGCTTGCTCGGCTCAACTGGACTTTAGCAAATGACTTGATTGATAAATTTTATAGATAATTATTTTTTTTCATTTGTCACTTATTCATTTTCTTTTAACTGAAATTAATTTGTGTGAAATTATTTAATTAAAATTTTGGAGATACTTTTTCCAACCGGAACAACCACCTGTTTTCTTGAACAGGTATTCACACTTGATAGACTGTAAAGTTTTTAGAGGAATCTATGATGACCCATCACATTATCGCGCTACATAGGCTTCACATGGCATAAAGTTGTCTATGTAGAGGGTTTACATAGGAAAAATGCTAGTTTATAGTGGAAGGTTCTAGAGATATGTGGATAATTTCCTTGGAAGACCTTAGAATTTCATTGATTTACATGGAAGGTCCTTGAAATATTCTAGTTGCGTAGAGTATTCTAGAAATGTGACTTATTTGTAAATATGTAAAAAACTTGTTTAAGAATTATTATTTACATAATATATATTACATATTAGCTCCTAAGTGAGTAGTATAAATAAAGGGGCATCCATTTGTAAAATCATCATGAAAAATCAATCAAAAGTTCTCTACAACACGAATCTTCCTAGCAATTCTCTTGTGTTCTATCTATCATTCTCTTAGCGATTTCTAGTGACTTAGGCTGACTATGCAGAGCAAGATCGTGAGCAAGTTATCAAGTACCGCATGTGTACTTAGTAAAACACTAAGGGCGTGAAACGTAGTATTAGAGCAAGGTTGCAACAAGAGAATGACAAACGATAGAGAAATCAACACTACTAAAACCCAAACAAACATCACCTAGGATGCCGCTAGAAATAAGAGTTATAACAAAAAGGGGAATGTCGCCAATAAGAACCAGGATGTGCCACCCGATGTTGAGTCAAATGAATGGCTTATATCCCAAGAACTTTCTACCACTGAAGCAAGTGATGATAATGTAGAGGTCATGCCTGAGAATATTTTGTTGAGGACGTCTTGATTGGTAGAAAGTGGACTACGAAGATTAAGGCATGGATGGACTCAATCAAGATATTTGACCAACGCTCGGGAAAGGTAGAAGGCACTTTAAGCATACTTGAGGGACATACTCTTGAAGAAATCGAAAACATACGAAATGATTTGGATGGGCGTAGCAGTCTGAGATAAAGACGAGGTAGACCATCACTACATGAGAGTGTTGACTCATGGAGGCGTTGAGCACTATCGATGCCATGAAGGTAAAGATAGAGGCACTCAAAGGACAGGTTGATGTTGGCTTGACAGAGATCACTAGAAAGGTCATCGTGATGAGGGAGGCTAAAATCGAGGTTCCCAAATCACCAATGTTCAAAGGGGTTCGTGATGCACAAGAAGTAAAGAACTTTCTTTGGCACTAGGAGAATTATTTCCAATATGAAAATGTAAGGGTCGACGATGCCAAGATCAACACCATAATATTGTTCTTTTCAGAGACTGACATGACATGGTGGAGATGAAAATCGGTTGATGCTGAGAGAGGTTTGTGCACAATTAGCACGTGGGACCACTTTAAGCAGAAGTTCTTTCCAAATAATGTCTTGTACAAGGCAAGATGTAAACTTCGAGATTTGAAGAAGACATGAAACACATGGGATTATAACAAGCATACGACATTTCTTGAATGATTTCACCTTCCTTCATTATGAAGTTTTCGTACTCAGCTGAGAGCATGTCCACTTTGGATTCTTTGAGTTGACTCGTTACTTCGTGATCCATCATCAAAGTTACCCAAATCTCTTTAGCACATTCATACACTAAGATTCGGTTATACTCATTGAGTCCTATTTCGTAGACAAACAGATTTTTTGCTTTGTAGCTTTTTTCGATCTTCTTGCGATCGACTTCTAAGTACTCTCGTGTCTTTGGAACCAATCTAGTAATCTCTAATTTCTTGACTTCCTTCATGGTCACGTGAGGGTCCTTCCAATATGATGTCCCAGAGACTATCCTTCCATCATTATGAAGTCATGCATACGAGTCTTTCATCACCCATAGTACTTTCCATTGAACCTAGGGGGTCGGGTGGTTGACTGACCTTCTTCTAAATTCAGTGGAGCAGTCATATAAACATGATCCTCTCTAGGTATTAATTGTATGAGAGTACTCCCTCTTATATCAATTATTGGCTTGTATGAGTCCCCCACGAGTCAAGAGATCAGAGCCTTCAACAAAATCAGTTAACGGAGATATTTAAGACAGGAACGGAAGGTAAAAAACACAATATGTTTACATGGAATCCCCCTTGCTCGAAAATAAATTTGACTTGTCTTACAGGATTTTTCAAGGCTCCACTATCTCCAAGCAAAACGTAAATACAAACTCGAGTACTTACAATGGATTAAACTCTTAATTCTACACACCTTGTAATACCACTATTACAAGACACAAAACGATAACTCTATTCCCCACTATAGCAACTAACTCTAGTTGATATAGACTTCAATAAGACACCACGGTTAACTCTAGCCACACACTCAAATCTCAACAACGAGAGAATAAATGATGTACTTCCCTTTGTAACATAGGAGTAGATCTACACATAAGAGCACAAAACACTAAACTTAAAATACAACTAAAGACACTGCGACACTCGATTAGGTCCCTAGTTGAGTATAAGCAAAGTTCTTCTTTGAAATGACTTGCTTTGTCAATAATCTTGATTGCTGAAACTAGGTTTTTATCTTGTGAACATGTTATTTTATAAGAGAGACAAAACCTAGAAGCATTCCATTGATCGAGGACGACTGTCATTTCAACGCCTACATTGCAGTGCCCACCAACCACTACAGAAACTGCAACTTTACAGCTGCATACAGTTGACTTGTTCTGTCGTTCGGAAACTCTACGGACCAGTCCCTCTGCGCTATAGTTTGTTAAATCATCAAAACTCAAAATACAATATTTTTTAAACTATAATTTACTTTAATTTATGGTATATATATTATACACACACACCAACAAATACCCTCACACCTTAGAAACAACTCTTATTTGATTCAGTCACATACTGAAATGAAACAAAACCCTGCTACCATAAAGAGTACATAATGTAAGAAATTTCTTATCTCAATTACAGGAATCAAGAATAGTTTCAACAAACCGTCCTAGAGATATGAAAGAAGATCCACCCTCCGTCAACGCCTTCTTGCAGATCTCTCCCATGTCTTTGACTCTCTTCCTCAGGAGATTTTCGCTATCCATTATGCTTCTTATAACTTTCTCCATCTCCTCCGCCTTCACAATTTCGCGATGATCACTATCGTGCATCCTGTAATCCAATGTCAGTTTTACTGCCATCTCGAGATCTTTCACCAATTGAAACGCGTTAATGTGTTGTTCTGCATAAAGGGGCCATGTCACAATTGGTACTCCATGCCATAGACTCTCTATGGTCGAATTCCATCCACAATGAGATACGAATGCTCCAGTGGCTTTGTGAGCCAAAATATCGACTTGGGGTGCCCATCCACATACTATTCCTCTGTTTTTTGTCCTCTCCAAGAACCCTTCCGGCAATGTCTCCTCTAATTTTGTTGTTTCAGCATCCAAAGGCAGACGTATTGACCACAAGAACCTAACCCCACTTCGTTCAAGTGCAATTGCCATCTCGATAAGCTGTGGTGGCTCAAAAATACCCGCGCTTCCAAAGCACAGAAAAAGAACAGAGGAAGGTGGTTGCTGGTCTAGCCATTTCATGATTTCTGCATCTTCAGACTTGGAATTCCCTTTAGCATTTTGTGCCTCAATGTCAAGAAGAAATCCTACTGTGTAAACTGGAGGTAATTCAGGATCAGATGCTAAGCTATTGACAGCGTAACTTTCGAATTCCTCCACTGTATTGATGAGAAATCCTTTGGTTTCTTTGAACCTGACCCCATGGTTGCGGAATGAGTCGTAACCTTCCTTGACAGATGCAAAAGTAGGCAAGACTTTTGAGGGTACTGGATGAGCATAGGCTGCGATATTTAAATCGCCATCAGATCGATTAAATTCTCTCCCAAATTGGTCATGCCAAACGGACAGGTAAAGCAGGAAACCAAGAAAAGCAGCACCAGAAGTGAAGAAAAGATAGGAAGGAATGTCAAGTTCATTTGCTACATCAATCAATGAAGTGCAAAACATATCAATGACTAGTCCAATAATTTTTGGGTTCGAATCAGTACCAGGCCATGACTTGTTGCTGATAATTGCATCTTTAACAATGGGTCGATAACTTGCTATCAAAAGAGAGATGTAATTCTCAATAGACTTTGCTAGTTCTTCTGAAGATGGCGGTTCGATTTGAGCAAGTGTAATATATCTAATTCGACTGGCCCATACATCAAGGGAAGTTCCGCCAGAAGCAGAGGCGGAACATCGCTTGATGTAAGCATCTATTCTAGCATCCCATGGTGGTCTTATAATGAGAATTGTTACATATAGCCTTTCGTCTCTACTAACCAAATTCTCTGCAAACTTGCATATTGAAACAAGGTGACCAATGGATGGGACAGGCACAAATACCAGCTCTAATTTGCTCATCTTTTGAACTACCTTACTAATAAGAACATGAAAGTATGTTTAATGATATAAGAATGGATTTGTGATGTTTTTCTGGTGGTGGTTTAGTTGGAGTACACGTTATGAGATATTATAAGATATGATACTATTTTATTTATGTTTGGTATATTCTATTAGATATATAACATATAAACGGTCAATCTCTTTCTTTCTCCACCAACTTTGCTGGCTCAGAGTTGTTATCACGTTAACAAATGTCAATATATGATAGTTTAATTATGGGTAAAAATCAAATAATTGTATCTTTAACAAATGGTCGATAACTTGCTATCAAAAGAGAGATGTAGTTCTTAATAGATTTTATTCATTTCAGTTGTGTTAGTTTTCACGCAGTTCGGAGTCTTGTCCTGATAAATCATTTTATATAGTTTAGAGGCTTTCAAACTTTAGTATTTACTTGTAATAGACTTATTCTTGAACTTTATTTCAATTATGCTTTTGTTTATAGCTTCCGCTTCAGTTTTCATATGAAATATTTAAATATGCTATGTCAAAGATTAGCTTGGGATCACTTGTAATTCCAAGTATTGTGTCTTGACTGGGGTGTAGACCCAAGTCGTGACTTGTGATAGAGGCTTGAAGCTTTGATCCCTTGTTCTTGCCTTGAGAGAAGAAACTTTGATTTAGGAGAATTATTAGGAATGAGGAGTTAGGGTTTTTAAGCATCACTTAAACCCACTTAGAATAGGTCAAAACGACATAGTACAAAAATTAAAAGAGTGGAAAAAAACCAAATAATCCCTATTAAAATCTGTCGGAGGCCATCTACGGACCATAGAACAATCTACAAACCGTGAAATGATTTGTAGAAGACAGAGGGAAATTTCTAGGTTTCTGGAGTCAACTTGAACGGACCAGTCTACGGTACGTAAAACTTTCTACGACCCGTCCTGATCGTCCGTAGAAGTTAGGAAAGATTTGAATTCTGAGTACTTTGGTCTATGAGGCCTTTCCACGATCTGTGAAACATTGTAGGACTCGTAAACCTATTCGTCCTATTCAAGTCCCAAATTCCAACTTTCTTAAGTCTTATCTATGACCAAGTCCACGAACCGTAGAAAAGTTTATGGCTCGTAAAATCCAAACCAAAATATTTATCTCTAAAGCCTTATCTACGAGACTCATCTACGACTCGTACTTTCTTCTACGATCTGTGAATGGTGCCCGTGAAACACAAATTTTGCAGACTTCACATTTTTCTGCACTATCATGTCTGATTTTGAGCTAGGCACTTTTGAGGTGTTACACTTGTGTAACCTCTAGGTCACTTATTTATCTAATTTACTATTGCACATTCTTTCTATTCAATATAATAACAAAGAATTTCTCAGCTAAAAATAATGGTGTTTTTTTCCAATGTGAAGAGTATGCAATAAAGATGAGAATTGTGGAGAAATATTGTAGTAGTAAGGTTAGTGTAGTGAAAGAGAGATTTGAGACAAAGAAATTATTTTAAGTCTTCACTTAATTCACCGTTTAAAAAAGAGTAATTTTATATTGAAGAAAGTTTTTCTAATGGTGGAGTTTTGTTATCTTCAACTAATCCGAAGTTGTTTAAGTTGTATGACGTTATTGAGTGTGTGTATCCTGAAGAGTACATGTCAAGAGAAATACTGTTGGATCAGTGTAGATTATACACAGTAGACTTGAATTCCCTTAAAGAGCGAATTTTTCACGCCTCAACCTAAATATTTATTTATTCATTTTTTTGTCTTTTTTTTTTTTTTGTTTAAATTTATTCATTTTTGTCTCTCTCTTTTTTAACTATTATTTACTCTAATTTGTAGTATACACCAATAAATACACTCACACCTTAGAAACAACTCTTATTTGATTCAGTGGCATACTGATTATGAAACAAAACTCTGCTACATCTCAATTACAGTAATCAAGAATAGTTTCAATGAATCGTCCTAGAGAAATGTAAGAAGATCCACCCTCCATCAACGCCATCCTGAAAATCTCTCCCATGTCTTTGACCTTTTTCCTTGTAGGATTTTCACTGTACATTATGCATGTTATAGCTTTCTCCATCTCCTCTGCCTTCAAAATTTCGCGATGATCAATATGGTGCATCCTATAATTCAATGTTATCTCCACTGCCACTTCAATATCTCTCACCAATTGAAATGCATTAATGTGTTGTTCTGCATAAATGGGACATGTCACAATTGGTACTCCATGCCATAGACTCTCTAGGGTCGAATTCCATCCACAATGAAAAATGAATGCTCAAAAGTGGCTTTGTGAGCCAAGATATCGACTTGGGGTGCCCATCCACATACTATTCCCCTGTTTTTTGTCCTCTCCAAGAACCCTTCCGGCAATTTCTCCTCTAATTTTGTAGTTTCAGCGTCCACAGGCAGACGTATTGACCACAAGAACCTAACTCCACTTTGTTCCAGTCCAATTGCCATCTCGATAAGCTGTGATGGCTCAAAAAATACCCGCGCTTCCAAAGCACAGAAAAAGAACAGAGGAAGGTGGCTGCTGGTCTAGCCATTTCATGATTTCTTCATCTTCACTTCAGACTTTGAATTCCCTTTACCATTTCTTAATAATTGCATCTTTAACAATGGGTCGATAGTTTGCTATCGAAAGAGAAATGTAGTTCTCAACAGACTTTGCTAGTTCTTCTGAAGATGGCGGTTCGATTTTAGCAAGTGTGATAAATCTAATTCGACTGCCCTCTGGAGCAGAGGAGCTTCGCTCCATGTATGCATCTATTCTGGAATCCCATGTTGGTCTTATAATGAAAATTGTTACATATAGCCTTTCATTTCTATCAACTAACTTCTCTGCAAACTTGCAAAACGAAACAAGGTGACCGATGGATGGGGTAGGTACAAATATCAGTTCAAATTTGCTTATCTTTGAACTACCTAATTAATTAATCAGAAGATGAAATGTTTGATGCTATAAGAATGGAAGTGTGATATTTTTGTAGTGGACTGGTGGTTCTGCCTTTTTCGATGTTAATTGGAGTACACATCGAGAAGGATTATTAGATATTGCTCTTTCCGTTTCAATTTGTTTGTCTAATTTTAATATACGAGAACACCAAAATATTCTCTGTTCTCTTATGGAATGGGTATGGGTGCCTGCATAATTTGTCGTTTCCCTTTTGTTTCCGATTCACTCAACATGATTACACTACTTACCAAGCAATATTAGGTGAAGGTTAAAAATGTCAATAGGTAATATTTTGATTTTTCAACTAATGAAAATTATTCATAGTTGATTTTCAGCAAAATTGGTTAGTGACTGGACAGAAGTTGGACACAGCTTAATTAGGGAGCTTCGGAAATCAGAATCACATTTTAGAAAGGCATACTACGTAAATGTATCATTTAACTTATCTCTATTCACATTTATGTTCTCCTACTTTTGATGTGCACAAGTAGACATTTAAACTAATATAAAGTTGAACAAGTATACACACGAGTCCTATGTGGAATAATACACGTAGGACACCACAAAAGACTCAAATTATCATGTAAGATATCATGCAGGATGTGTGTGTCTATTTGTTCAATTTTATAAAAGCTTAAGGGTTTACTTAAGCACACCCGAAATTGGAAGACAAAAATGTGAGTTGAGGCCAAGCTAAAAGGGCATATTTATATATTATGTCTTTTAGAAACACATGCATTGAGAAGTAATTGAAGAAAGTTGGCAAATCTTTTGTTCACTTTGACTTGCACACTTTGAACTTTGCACGTACCTTTAGAATAATAATTAATATAAATATTTCTCCGCAACATTCATAGTAATTGATGTATAGTCTTAGATTTTATTAAATAATTTGAAACTTAAATAATTAATATGGAGGGTAAAACATGAAAAAGACAATCGTCTTTTCTTGATATGTTAATAGTAGCAAGTAACAGTAAAAAACTATTTTTGAAATACTGAACAAGAAAAAGTGAATAGAGAAAGTACTTCTGCCAGATTCAGTTTTCTTATTGATTTGGAAAGTAAAAAAAAATGTGTCGGATTCATTTAGAAAAGACCTAACTAGAGAGGTGGTTGATAAATTATCAAACATAATGAGATTATGATCGAGAAGAAGTCATCATAATGATATCTATACCTAATTGACTGGAGATCCTAAAATGTAGGTTCAAGGTATCAAAAAAAATTATGAATAACAGTTCAACATCATCACGCCTAAACTAAATCAAGTCTTATGATAAGACAATGTTCACGAATAAGGTAAATGTTATGCTCCGAGCCTACATCCTGAATGTGGCCGACATTCGAAAATCATTATTGGCTCCCAAGCAAACTCTCAGTCTGGTTGACTACTTAGCGGAAGATTTGACTCAAGCAAATTAAAAGCTTTAAAAAGAAAATATAACTCATTTGTCTCAAATACTCATTTACGCATAATATAATATTTGCAAAACACTTTAAAGAAAGAACAAGACCCTCGAAGCCAAAAAGTGAATACTGAAATGAAAATAGGGCCCTCTGAAATGCAAGGAGGACTCACCAAAATTCTCAAATAGGAAGTGCAAAGTGATCTCAACAAAGCAATGATTCTGAACACATGTATCTGCATCATAAAAAGATGCAGGACACATGACATTAGTACATTGAATGTACGAGTATGTAATATAGTCGAAGCGAAACGACTAAATGAAAGGACTGCAGTAGATATAAATATATACTCAACCGAATGTAAAGAAATAAAGGAGTGAAATCATTTAAACTTTACAAAGTACTTATTCATCTCTGAACTCAACATTTTAAGTGATATGATAAAAATACACTTTTAACTCTATTTGAGAGATTTTCTAACCGAAAATCATCACTATGTGCAACGTGATGATACAGCGTCTCGCCCACGCTTTCAGAACTGTCATATACCTTGCCGATATATAGAATATCTCAACTAAGTGGATCCACTAAAGTTCTGCTCAAAAGTAATAAGGAAACGTCTAAAAAGTATGATCATTTACTATGTTGACTACATGGTTTATGAGGAATGTGAGTTATCTGAACACATCTTCGTATCGGTGTTCAATACTAGTGCCAATAAATATATATACTCATGCTCAAATGTATAAATTAAACATATATTTGGTAATTTGAGGTAATTGATCAAAATCTTTTCTTAAAAGATGTAATTGCTCTGATATCTCTGAACTCATTAACTCATTTAAAAATCAAAATTTCTCTTTTCTCAATGTAAAAAGTGATACATTTGGAAATACTTAGTTCCCTTATACTCTTACTCAAATCATGTTAAAACTCTTTCTCAAAACTCATCTTTGCTTTATCAGAAAATTAGTTTAAGACAAAAATGTTTGATTTGAAAGATCTAAAAAATTCTAACTCAAAATAGGGTTCATGCTGAAATATAGACATGAACAAATCAACTCAAGGATCTCAATAATAATATAGAAAACTCAATACTCAGAAATCAAAAACTTCGAACTCAACGATACTACTCGTCTCAAGAATACTTAAAATTCGGGATAAAACCATAGATTACTCTTTTACTAAATTTAGATAGATGTAGGGCGTGAGGAAAAACTTAGTCCATCACTATGATAGCCTTACATACCTGGAAGAATAAAGTTTTTGGCGAAACTGGAAGAACTCTTGAATACTCTAGTTTTCTCCTCTTGGATCCTTGCTCTATGACTTGAAAGCATTAATGAACACAAAAAGATTGATTAAAATTGTTTTAACTCTTAACTATGTATAAAAACATCATGGTTTAGGCTTAAAAGAGGTGGGAAAAGTTTGTACTAGCCCTCTTAAAAGCTGACTAAAACCTATATGTGTCCATCTACAGTTCATGATTTATTCTATGGACTGTAGATCCCATCTGTGAAATTCAGATTATATCTTAAGGCTCCAAAATTTCATTCTACGGCTCCAAACTATGAACCATAAAAGTTTCTACGAACCGTAGATCCAATCCGTAGAATTCATATTGAATTTTAAGGTTCAAAGGTTTATTATACGAGTCCAAACTACAATCTGTATAAGTTTGCACGACCTGTAGATGGATCCGTAGGAATGGGACCCCAATTTTTGACTTCTTGAAGTTTTCTACGAGTTGACAGTACGGGTCGTAGAAATTTTTATGGTCAGTAGAAATGATTCGTAGGAACTGACTCAGGAAACTCTGTTGCATTAGTCTCTGGTAAAATGGTCATAACCTTTTACTCTCAACTCAAAATGAGGCAAACTTGGTGGCACTAGAAAGAAGACTCATAAACCTTCAATTTTATAGGTTATGGGTCACCTAATGTATTTTATGCTGAGAGATATGATTGTTTAGAGTAAACGGTAAGGAAGCTTTCAACTCAACTTTGTTCTAGGGGTTCTGTGATCTTAATTCATATTCAAATGCATTCCCACCCTAAAGAGTTAACATTTACTCATAAGATCAATTAAGGAATCACTCGATGCGACCTTACATGTAAATAAAGAATTGTTTGGACCTTAGCTTAGAAATTTTGGGGGGTTATAGTAAAGTATTGGGATTTTTTTAATGATTTTTAAGTTTATCATGACATAATCAAACAGTGTTTCTATGGGTTACACATTTAGAAATCACATATATAAGTGTGAGGTGTAAGTCGCCTCAAGTAGAGTTAGTGTAAGGTCAATTCTCTATGCACTCATGACATCAAGCGGTGTTCGTGATTGAATCGAACACAATGAAGAGAACCAAGAACAATTAAGGTTAATTGTGTGACATATGTTGTCGAGGTAACATTAAAGCTCGACGGTTCAAAGATAACAAATTAACCAGTTGACCAAGTATACCCGATGATGTTTACTATGGAGAATTTTTATAAAAAAAACTACTTACCCAAATGCGATTAATCTTTATTTACATGCATAATACATAAATATGTCATTTAACTTGGCCTCATTTCACATTGATGCCCTCCAACTTTGAGTGTGTACAAGTAGACATTTAAACTTGTATAAAGTTAAATAAAAAAATAAACATACACGTCCTACATGGCATCCTACATGGAAATTTGCATCCTACGTGGTATCCTACGTGTATTATGCCGCATAAGACTCATGTGCGTACTTATTTAACTTTGTACAAGTTTAAGTGTCTACTGGTGCACACCTAAAGTTGAAGGGCATAAAATATGAAATGAGACCAAGTTAAATTGCACATTTATGTATTATATCACTACATAATTTTTTCATGCATATTTATATAATATAGCCATTTTTCATTTATCTGGGGGATTTTTGAGTTTCTTTAAAGATTAATCCTTAAATGATAAGGTGTAATATGAATTGAAAATGAAGGAAAAATAAATTTTGAAGAACGTTCATTTCTCCCTCATTGGTAATAAAGATGAGAACTTTTGTGCTAGTATATATAAGCACTTCTTTTAGCTCTTCACAAGTTGACAAGAGAATCTCCCCTCGCGTCATTATCATCGCTCATTTGGCTCAACTCAACTTTAGAAAATGATTTGATTGATAAGCATTTTCGATAAAAACAATTCATTTTCCACTTATTCATTTTCTTTTAACTAAAATTAATTTGCATGAAATTATTTAATTAAAATCTGGGAATTACTCTTTCCAACAGAAACAATCACCTGATCATTTCTCAAATACGCACTAGTTAGTGGCTGTAAAATTTTTTGAGGCTTCTAAGATTACCCGCCAAGTCATCATGCCACATAGGTGCCACATGACATAAAATTGTCTATGTGGAAGACTTACATAGTAGAAGACTAGTACATAGTGGAAGGTTCTAGAGATATGTGGGGAATTCTATTGAAAGACCTTCGAATATCATGGATATATATGGAAGATCCTTGGAATATTCTAATTGTGTAGAGTATTCTAGAAAAGTGTACTTGTAAATTTGTATAACCTTGTTTAAGAATTATTATTTACATATTATCCCATAAGTGAGTAGTACAAATAGAGGGGCGTCCATTTGTAAAATCATCAAGCAAAATCAATCTAAGTTCTCTACAACACAAATCTTCCTAGCAATTCTCTTGTGTTCTCTCTACCATTATCTTAGCAATTTCTAGTGTCTTAGACTCACTTGGCATAGAAAATCGTGAGCAAGTGGTGCAAGAACGTGAGCAAGTTGTCAAGTGTTGCGCGTGTGCTCAGTAGAAGACAGAGAAATCAACTATGCTAACACCCAAGCCAACCTCACCCAGGATGCCATTGAAAAGAAGGGCCATAAAAAAAAAAGAATGTCGCCAACAAGAACTAGGAAGCGTCGCCCGAGGTTGAGTTAAACAAAGGTCTTATATCCCAAGAACCTTCTACCACTGAGGCGAGCAAGGATAATGTAAAGGTCCTTCCTGAGGACATCTTGCTCGGTAGAGAGTGGGTTACAATGGTTAATGCAGAGATGGACGTAGTTGAGATATAATTTGGCCAATGCTTGGAGAAGGTAGAAGGCACATTTAGCGTTCTTGAGGGAAATACTCTTGAAGAGATCAAAAGCATCCAAAATGATTTGGATGGGTGTATTCAGACTGATATAGACACGAGGCAGACCATCACTGCATTAGAGTGTCAGCTCATAGAGCCGTTAAGCACTATCGATGCCATGAAGGAAAAGATATAAGCACTCGAGGGATAGGTCGATGTTGGCTTGATAAAGATCGCTAGGAATGTCGTTGTGATGAGGGAGGCTAAAATAGAGGCTCCCAAACCACTTGTGTTTAAAGGGATTCGTGATGTACAAGAAGTATAGAACTTTCTTTGGAACTTGGAGATCTATTTCTGACATGGAAATGTAAGGGACGATGAGGCCAAGATCAGCACCAAAGTGATGTACTTGTCAGAGACTACCATGCTATGGTGGAAACAAAAATTGTTTGATGTTGAGAGAGGTAAAAATAGGGGTTGAACATGGGGGCTCTGTGCACAATTAACACGTTGGACCAGTTCAAGGCCAAGTTAAAGAGGTGGTTATTTCTAAATAATGCCTTGCATGAGGTAAGACGTAAAATTTTGAGATTTGAAGCAGACATGAAGCATACGGGTCTATATCAAGCATACGACATTTCTCAAATAGTTTCACCTTCCTTCATTGTGAAGTTTTCGTACGGAGTTGTGAGCATGTCCACTTTGAATTCTTTGACTTGACTCGTTCCTTTTTTATCTGTCATCAAACTTTCCAAGATCTATTTAGAGGATTTACACACCGAGATTCGATTGTACTCGTCAGAATCTTTTCTACAGACAAGCAACTTCTTTGTTTTGTATCTTTATTCGATCTTCTTACATTCGACTTCATTGTACTCCCTTCGCGCCTTTGGAACCAATCTGGTAGTCTCTCATTCTTGACTTCCTTCATGGTCACATGTGGTTCATCTAAGATGATGTCCCACAAACTATCCCCCACCATTATGAAGTCATGCATACGAGTCTTCCACCACCCATAGTATTATCCGTTGAAGCGAGAGGGTTTGGTGGTTGAATGACCTTCTTCTAAATTTGGTAGACCGGCCATCTAAACATGATCCTCTCTAGGGGTTAACTGTATGAGAGTACTCACTTCAATTTCAATAATTGGTTTGTATGAGTCGTGATACAAATTATTGGCTTGTATGGGTCCACCACGAGTCAAGAGATCATGTCCCTTGACAAAATCAGTGAACAAAGATATTGAAGATAACAACGAAAGGTAAAGAACACAATATGTTTATGTGGAAACCCCTTGCTCAAGGGAGGAAAAATCTACGACTTGTCTCACAGAATTTCTCAAGGCTGCACTATCTTCAAGCAAAACTTAAATACAAATTTGAGTACTTACGATGGATTTAACTTTTAATCCTGCACACCTTGTAACACCTCTATTACAAGACACGGAGAAGTAGCTCTATTTCCCACTATATCAAATAATTCTAGCTGATATAGACTTCAACAATACACCACGGCTAACTCTAACCACACACTAAAATTTAAACAACAAGAGAAGAAATGATCTACTGTCCTTTGTAACATAGGAGTAGTTATACATATAAGAGCACAAGACACTAAACTCAAAATACAATTAAAGGCATTTCAAAACATGATTAGGTCTCTTGAGTATAAGCAAAGTTTTTCTTTGAAATGGCTTTTGCTTTTGTGAATAATCTTGATCATCAAAACTATGTTTTGATCTTGTCGAGATGTTTTTTTATTTTATAAGAGATACAAAACCTAGTATCATACCATTAGTCGAGGGCGGGTGTCATTTCAACGCTCTGATGCAATGCCCAACAACCAAAATAGAAATTGCAGTTTTATAGCTGCATAGAGTTGACTTGTCCTGTAGGTTGAAAACTGGGCCACGTCCTTCTGTGCTATAGTTCGTTAAATCATCAAAACTCAAAATACAAAATTTTTACTTTAATTTATGGTATAAACACCAACAAATACACTCACACCTTAGAAACAACTCTTATTTGATTCAGTCACATATTGATATGAAACAAAACTCTACTACTTTCAGAGTGTGACACCCCGCAACTAGAAAGAGTTAGAATTAGAAAGAGTCATTTTTGGAAAGAATGAAAATTTTTGGAAAGTTTGACAAAGTTAAGTGAAGTATGAGTTTTTTGTCACCTTCAAACGATCATAACTCCTAGATCAGGATGACTTAAGTGTGCTACAAGATACCTTATGAAATATATTTGAATTAAATTTCCAACGCCACCGAGTTTGATCAGTTTCGAGTTCATATGAGGGAGATATACCCATTTGAAGTTGGGCTGTCAAGATAAGGAAAGTCAAAACCGGATTTTTAAAGGGTATTATGGTCTTTTTACTGCCCAATTAATTAATTTCATTTTTGATAATTAAGTTGGGGTCTAAACTGATTGGATTCAGTTTACGCTTTATCAAAACAAGTTAGGGTTTGAGAGTAGAGAAAAGAAGAGGAGAAGGAGCAAGGAATCACCAAGTTCTTGAAGAATTGCTTGTGGATTTCGTCAAGGGGTGATCCCTACGAGGTATGTGAGATCATATAGCGTTGGGTTAGTTCACCCACGCGCCAAACATGATTTATTTCAGCGAATTTAGATTCTTGAAGGTTTAGAAATTGAGTTCTTAATGGATTTGTTTGAAGTTCTATTGGGTTCTTGATTGTTGAAGTTGTTGAGGAGTTCTTGATTTTGATTCATGAAATTAGGTGTCGTTTTGAGTAGATTTTTGCATATTTTGATTATGTAGTCAAATCTAAGTATTTGGGGAAAGACCCAATTGAGCTTAGAGGGTTTAGAGTTGAAAAACGAGCAAGAAAAATCGTCAAACACCTGGGCAGAGGGGTGGGGCGCCGCGCCACTCAGAGCGCCCCACAAAATTCTCTGAAGTTTTGACCCTGGGGCGTAGTACCAGCCAGCGCGCCCCAACTTCAGTTCTGAAGTTTTGAGTCTAGCGCCCCGCGCCATTCAGAGCACCAGGGACGCCAGGTCTTCTACTTCTTCCCACTTCTTTCCGTATGAGTTTCCTTGAAACATACCTATGTTTGCTAGTTGATTCCTACACTCTAAGGTACGTCTAAACAACATGAAATCATCAATACCATGAGATCATGAACCTTGAATCCATAATTCAATTCAAGGAAAGTTAAGAGTCAAGTCAAGAGAAGTTAAGAATCAAGTCAAGAGAAGTTCTTAGAGTCTTCCAAAAGTCTTTTACAAACGTTTCAACTTTGTTTTAAGACTTGAGTTTTGAGTTGAGTAAAGAGTAAAGAGTAAAGTTCATTTCTTCAAAGAGTATATGGGGACTATGTATTCCCAAATAGTTTAAAATGTTTTCACATTTAAATAAGAAAGGAAACTGAGATTTCCAAAGAGCCTTTGAACTAGTTTTCAGAAAAGAATAAATGCTTTCACAATTAAGTATGAGAGGAAACTTTGATCTCCAAGAGGAGCCTTTGAGCTAAGTTTTGAGCAATTATCTCAAACCACAGAAAGAAGTATGTTTTTAAACATAAGAGCTAGTATTATATTTTGGGAGTAGTATTGAGCACCGATATGGGAGAAAGTTTAGACAACTCCCAGCCCCCATAAACCATGTAGCCACCATGGGTAGAAAAGGGTCATACTTTTTAGATGATTCCTTAGTGCTTTTAAGCATAGACTAGTGGATCCATTTAGTAGTCAAGTTCTATACCCTCGGCAAGTATGAGACAGCTCTGGCAGCGTGAGGCAAACCGTTGTATTATCACAATAGCTCTTATGTAATGGTTGTCGGTTAGAGAAACTCCCACAACATTATTTTATATTTTTATATACATTTCAGAGTTTATATTGTACCTTTTCATACACAAAGAGTATTATTGTATTTCTAAATACACAGAGTTGGCATCCATGATTTAAAAGTTTTTCTTTATATTGCATTTATATTATTGTTTTATATTGAAATGAGTTCAGTTCAATTGAGTTAAGACCAGGTTTGGTCTTTCAGTTCCTTTCAAGCTTATGTTTTGTTTTAAAATTCCCCTCGCATACTCGTACATTCAATGTACTGATGACATTTGGCCTGCATCTTTTAATGATGCAGATACATGTAACCAGGATCAGCACCTAGCGCATCGTTGATTCTAGTTGAGCTTCAGAGTTTGTTGGTGCCCCTCCTTGCTTCCGGAGGATCCCCTTTTTTTCGCTTTCAGTATGTTTAGTTCTTTAGGATGTCGTGGGTCTTGTCCCAACGTCCATCTTAGATATTTAGAGGTTTCATAGACAGTTAGTGATGTTAGTTCTTGAGACTTTCTATTCCCTGTTTTGATGGTTGAGACTTGAGTTGCCACATTGGCCAGTGAATGTTATTTTAATACATTCTAAGTTTTCTATTGAGCAGTTCAGTTTACTTTTTAAAGTATTTATATCATAAGTAAGTCTTCCGTGGAGTAAGTAAGCCAGGACAAGGGTTCGTTTGGGGCCAGCAATGGTTCTCGAGTGTCAGTCCTGCCCAGGGTGTAGGCTTGGGGCGTGGCACAGAGCCTCTGCTGCAGCGCCCACCAACCACTGCAGAAACTGCAGCTTTACAGTTGAATACAGTTGACTTGTCATGTAGGTCAAAAACTTTGTCGATCAGGTCCTTCTGCGTGTTATTTCATCAAAACTCAAAATACAACAATTTTTTAACTTTAATTTATGATACATACACACCAACAAATACACTCCCGCGGTCACACCTTAGAAACATTATTTGATTCAGTCGCATACTGATATGAAACAAAACTCCACTACCATAAAGAGTACATAATGTAAGAAATTTCTCATCTCAATTACAAGAATCAAGAAAAGTTGCAACGAATCGTCCTAGAGAAATGAAAGAAGATCCACCTTCCATCAATGACTTCCTGGAAATCTCTCCCATGTCCTTGACTCTCTTCCTCGGGGGATTTTCATTGTTCATTATGCATCTTATAGCTTTCTCCATCTCCTCTGCCTTCACAATGTCATGGTGATCGCTATTGTGCATCCTGTAATCCAATGCCAGCTCCACTGCCACCTCAAGATCTCTCACCAATTGAAATGCATTCATGCGTTGTTCTGCATACAGGGGCCATGTCACAATTGGAACTCCATGCCATAGACTCTCTATGGTCGAATTCCATCCACAATGAGATATGAATGCTCTAGTGGCTTTGTGAGCCAAGATATTGACTTGGGGTGCCCATTCACATACTATTCCTCTGTTTTTTGTCCTTCCCAAGAACTCTTCCGGTAATATCTCTTCTAATTTTGTAGTTTCAGCGTCCACAGGTCGATGTATTGACCACAAGAACCTAACACCACTTCGTCCAAGTCTAGTTGCCATCTCGATAAGCTGTGGTGGCTCAAAACTACCCGCGCTTCCAAAGCACAGAAAATGAACAGAGGAAGGTGGCTGCTGGTCTAGCCATTTCATGATTTCTTCATCTTCAGACTTGGAATCCCCTTTACCATCAAGAAGAAATCCTACTGTGTAAACTGGAGGTAATTTAGGATCAGATACTAAGCTTTTGACAGCGTGACTTTCGAATTGTGTTGATGAGAATTCCTTTGGTTTCTTTGAACCTGACACCATGGTTGCGGAATAGAGTCGTAACCTTCCTTGACGAATGCAAACTTAGGCAAGACTTTTGAAGGTACTGCATGAGCATAGACTGCTATATTTAAATCGCCATCAGATGGGTTAAATTCTCTCCCAACTTGATCATTCCAAACGGACAGGTATGTCAAGTTCATTTGATACATCAATCGTTGAAGTGCAAAACATATCAATGACAAGTCCAATATTTTTGGGGTTCGAATCAGGCCATTTTTTGCTTACAATTGCTTCCTTGACTATGGGTCGATAATTTGCTGTCAAAAGAGAGATGTAGTTCTCAAAAGACTTGGATAGTTCTTCTGAAGATGGCAGTTCGACTTGAGCAAGTGTGACATATCTTATTCGACTCCCCTCGGGAGCAGAGGCAGAGGCAGAGGCAGAGGCGAAACTTCGCTTGATGTAGGCATCTATGCAGGCATCCCATGGTGGGGGTGGCCTTATAATGAGAATTGTTACATATAGCCTTTCATCTCTGTTAACCAACTTCTCTGCAAATTTGCATATCGAAACAAGGTGACCGATGGATGGGGTAGGTACAAATACTAGCTCAAATTTGCTCATCTTTGGAACTACCTAATTAATCACAAGATGAAAATGTTGGATGCTATAAAAATGGATTTGTTATGTCTTTTGTAGGGGTGGTTTATAAGCTATAATCAAATTTTGATCATATTATAAGATTTGGTTGGAGCCACACGTTATAAGATATGATGAATTGATGATCATATTATAAGATTTGGTTGGAGCACAATATTCATTTGCCGCAGTGGCCATTATCTTTAAATAGCCGTTAGGCCATTATGACAGGTTGCCGTTATCTTTAAGTAGGAGTCAACACTCGTTAATTTTCTAGTTGTCATAATAATAACTGAGGCACCAACATGAGTTGTGGTGTAGTAATGCATAAAATTTTGTTGGAAACGTCATCTTCGAATAGACCTTGTAGTGCGCAATCTCAATTTAGTTGGGGTTCTAATGCGGGCTCCGAACACCTAATGAAAAACAAAAAAATTAACTACTCATTTCTATCAATTTTTTTGGTGTTGAGATCTAGAACATCTATTGTCGATTTTGATCCGTGAATCACCATTAAATCATCAGTAAACCAAATGATATATCAATTAGTCAAATAGGTATTTTGCTATTTTATGTGCATTCCTCTATCTATTTTCAAATTTATCGTTAGGATTTATTATATGAATTTGTTTTGCTCAATGTGGGTAGAGTGTCGTGAATTGGTTATGTCACTACAAATATTTCTAGCATATTGTAAATTCAAAAGTCATATTAGTACAATGATATATTAGTGTTTAATTTTGTTATTACAGATGTTCTAGAATATAGTACTATTGTAGACATTGAAATTTTATGGGATTCTACAAATTGTGTTCAATTCCTCAAAGAGACATCTCAAATATTCTGCAAATTCATGCTATATTTATAAAGAGATCAAATCCAAATCATCTTAATTCGAGAAATATGTCACTAACAGCCCTCGAATTATGAAGATCAAGTTCAAATCATCCTAGTTCGAGAAATACACCACTAACGACCCTCGAATTATGAAAATCAAGTTCAAATCATCCAAGTTCGAAAAATATGAAGATCAAGTCCAAATCATCCTAATTCTAGAAATACGCCACTAACTGCCCTCGAATTATGAAAATTAAGTTCAAATCATCCAAGTTCCGAAAATACACCACTAACGGCCCTCAGATCATGAATAAATCTTATGGGAGAAGAATCAAGGGAGAAACAGAATTGTACTCGATCAATAAAATTATGTTTCTTCATATTTTATTTGTGATTGCAATTTTTTATGTGTCACTTTAAAATTTGTTGCAAAAGGATATCTAAAAGGTATATTAGTATTTTAAATTATGAAGATCAAGTCCAAATCATCCTAATTTTAAATATTGATTTACGACTTGTATATATGTCCGAGAAAAATTATTTCATACGATTTCATTATTTATGATATCAAGAGTAAATATCAGTTTTTCATGTCCATTGGAGAATTTACGACTTGCGATTTTTTTATGAGTCTCACCTCACAGCATGCTACAGTAGAGGGAGTGTATATCGATAGATTCATTGGGCATTGAATCATAATGCATCATGATATTGTTGGTATATATATTATTAACCATATGTTTAGATATAATATTTATTATAAAATAAATATTTATTCAGTTTTAATAGATCATATATTCGTTTATGGCGTCTATTTATTTATATAGTAGATGATTTAGTGTATAGAGTTTTAGATTATACACAGAATATTAAATTATCGGTTCTTATAAGTATAAAAAATAATTTGTTCACAATCTAGGATGGAAATTGGACATGTCATCGGTACGATTGTAGCACAAGATTATATATAATTTATCTTGATTATGGAAATGGTATTATTCCAACTTCTTGTGCTAGTGCATTTTGTATGTATTGAACGGGACTGAGTAGAGATAGTTGTTTTAGACTGTCTTTCAAAAGCATATTCTCTAAACTGTAACTGTTGAATGGACATATATTCTTAATTCTAATATAACTATTATGATATGTATATATTAATTATCGTTTTGATTTATTAAAAGGTGAGATTCTGAGATAGGTCGATATGTCTGGTAGATTGGATGATAATAATATACATTGGTAAAATAATAAGTTAGTTGATAGAATCCATGTCTCGTTATAGAGATTTATTGATATGAATTTTTGAGAAGCTTATAAGTTTTCATCGTGTCAAACCTTGCAAGTGGATTTATGAATCCGACACATTAAATAAGTTAAGCAGTGCTCTAAAGGAAATTAATCATTCAATTAAATTCATTAGTAATTTAATTTATTGATTAGTATCTCTAATCTTAACATGGGGAATAACATAAGTGTTTAATGGGGAATTTCGAAATATAAATAGAGGAGTGCAAATTTCTAGTGGAATGATTTGTAATTTATTATGGTAAGAATAATTCAAATTATTTATTTGGAATTATTTCCATAATAGGAAGCTCAGTAATTAATTATGTGGTCCCTACAGTGCCCATATTTAACTAGAACGCAAAGTCCTATTTTCTAAGGGAGAAGGAGGAAAGTAAAGCGTTAGTTTTGTTAAAAGAAAACAAATGTATATTTTTCTTCTCTTTGTTGGAGTGGGAAGAAATCTCTATAAGTAGAGATTCTCCTAACCTAGAAAAAGATTGAAGGTTTCTATTCACATTTGTCCACCCAAATATTGAGAGAGTTCCGATGTGAACTTGGGATCTTTGTAGAAGACCATAGTTGTTGTCTATCTTGTGGATTCGCTTGAAGGTCTGTCTAATTCGCTTGAAGGTATCTGTTCACGCTTCGAAAGGTAATTCTTGAATTAAATTTCAGCGAGTTTATGTATTCTAGCATGACTATGTGTTCTAGCATAAACATTATTGGTTATATACTATTCATGTAAGCAGTATAATTTTGGGTATGCTTCCGCTATGGCATATAGTTTTTCTAACAGATACATATTCATACTTTTTTATGCATTTATCATGATATGTTGATATTAATTAATTATTGTTCGGATTTTTTCTCCGTGCAGAGTTAAAATTTAGCATTTTCTTATTCAATATTGAAAATCACCTCTTACACTGAGGAACGTGAAGAGGTGAGCTTCACCATCATATTATGACTTGTTTTGTAAAGCTAGATGTGAGTTTCTCTAAGAAGATGAGTTTGAGGATCAGTGAAAAGAAAAAATTGGATTAGACATCTCAACTTGTCTAGATCAAGATCTGTATGATGTTGAATGAGTAAAAGAATGAGACACACATATCAATATAATGTGATAATTATACTATAACATGTATGTTATACCACGTATGATTAGCGACTAGTGGGTTGATAGTATAAGTCCCTACTTTTCATTGTGTACAACCCCGAAAAAGTATATTAACTTTTTATTGAAATGCTTTTTGACCTTTAACTGTTTCTTGAAGTTTCAATTAGTGTGACCACTTTAACATGTCACTTATAGTCATGAGTGATTCGAAAATGCAATTAGAAAAGCAGTTGATCCGAAACAGATAAATTCGAATAGAAAGAAAAGACAATTATAATTAATAATTTAACTTGTATTCACCAATCGATCATTGCACTTACCATGTAAATATCAAGTGTAATTGTGGATAAAAAGAAATTTAAACTCGAGTCTAAAAGATTAGATAAGTAATTAATGAAGTAGTGATGATGTCTTGGTTATTGCAAGTAATAAGATCCTCAAGTTAGTAGTGAATTCTTCATGTATATGTGATTGAATTCCTACGAAGAGCTCTTGTAAAATCTTAAAGGTATATCTCTTAATACTCGCTGACGCACAAATTATTTATATATGTTATATTAGCATGGTACTATATATTTTAGGTCTAGCCCAAAATGAAGTAGAAGATATTGGATATGGAATTTGATTCATGAATCACTCATGTTGATTGACCCTATCTGACCAATGATGAAGTTGAAAGAGCTGGTTACTTGAAAATAATAAATATCATCCTAAGTTTTTTCAGTTTTCTGGGAAACTAACTCCCTCCCACGCACATAACTTCTCATGTTTTTAATTCTCTTTTCTATTAAAAGAGCAGAAGATCTTTTCTTCTAAAGTAAGTTTATGACATAACAAAGTTTATCTTCTCTTTTCTCACAAAAGAAAAATACACAAGAGTTTTATTTATATACAGAAAAACAAAAAGTTTACCAAAGGAATAATCTATTTTCTATTTACAGAAAAAATAGCCCAAAAGGGTCATAGTCTCAATAGAGCTCGGCCCAAGGCCATTAGTATTTTTCTGGGTAACAACACAAATCCTACTAGTTTAGGAGCTAATAACCTTCTTTCCTACGAGTTTGTAATATTAGCAAGCCTACCATAATTCGCACTTCAGATACATGTATCTAACGCGTCCAGATACGTGTATCTCGAATACATGCTAATCAGATAACATATAATTAATTGTATCTAAATAAGGAATGTAAATGATACATGTATCTCGAATACATGCTAATTAATCAGATACATATAATTAAATGTATTTGAATAAGAAATGTAACTTAAAGACATAAATTAAGGAGGAAATCACGCGTATAACATCTTTGGAGTATCTACAGGTCTTAAAAAAATATTTAAAAGTTTGAATTTTTGTGTATCTGATTTGTTCATTATATGTATCTAAACTATTCTTTTATGTGTCTGATGTTTCTACTATGTATCTGATATATAATTAATGATTAGATGTATTTGATCTGTTCATATGTCTAATTTCAGCGGCTATGAAATGACTCTCTTCTTCGACTTCCTCGATGCTGGAGAGCCTTAGATTTCTCCTGTATGGGAGCTGTTTAGACGGGGTAGCGTCAATGGGTATGTTGAGCTCATAGTTGGTAATGAAATCAACTATTTTATGTTAATTTTAATGAGTGATCGATCTCAATGTATTTTACTTCAAATCTGGTATTAAAAATCCTAGTTTTAAAGGATGTGCTTATTTGATTGTATCTTTAAAAATATAGGGTATAAAATATTAAAAGTGGTAATATATATAAAATTGTTTAAAAGTAGGGATAAAATTGATATATATGACAGTGATGTATGTCTAGTTAGGTAGTTTCTCCTATTATTTTAAAAAATATATATATATTTTGTTTGTTTTTTTCTGTGTTTTTTTTTTAAAATTAAAAAAAATATTTTTCATGTATCAATATTTTATTAATGGTGTAAAAACAAGTATATATGATGTACAAATAGTTATGTAGTGTATATGTAATGTATTTATATTTTACAAATAGTTATGTAGTGTATATGTAATGTATCAGTATTGTATAAATGTGAATCAATATTGTATAAATAATGTATAAACATGTATATGATGTACAAATAGTTATGTTGTATATATGTAATTTATCAATACTATATAAATAGATATGTAATGTATTGACATTATATAAATAACGTATAATGGTGTATCAATATTATATAAGCAATTATGTAATATATCGAATTCAGTATTTATTTGCCCATCATGCATTCCCAACTTAAAAAATAGAAAAATAAACAAAAATAATAAAACAACATAAATATTCATTTTTCCCACAAAAAGAGCGAAACAATTAGAAAAAGAAAACGTTTTTTAAAATAGTAAAAATAATAATAATAATAATAATAATAACACAGCAAAAATACCATAATTCTTTTTTGAAAAAGAAAATGACCAAACTAACGTGACCGTCAAATATGGCAATATGGCAATTTCCCACTCTCTTTTTTTTTTTGGAAATTAAACTGCCGAGTGGTAATATTTGGTTAAAAGCAATGGCCAATTGGCCATTTTAAACAAAAAAAAAACTAGACTATTTCTTGTGTAAACAATTTTCTCAATGAACATTTTACATAATTTTTCAAAAAAAATAAAAAAACATTCTTATAATTCGTGTGATTCTTCATGACATTATCAATAAAAGTACTAAAGATTAACCAAACAACATTAACATCAAAGATAAATTAAGATGATTGAGAGAGTCTCAAAAAATTGACTTGTAGTAATTATATAAATAAGAATAACCACTTTTTTAATTATAATATATATATTTAATAATAAAGTAATCAGTACATGTGACTATCATTGATTAGTCATAATAGTGTCTGGGAATTTTAGAGAGTATCCAACAGTAACTTCATCCCGTGATTGCACGAAATCCTAGAGATAGAATCATGCATGCACTTGTTTAATTAATTACTAGTAATATTTTATACTCTAGATAATGCAAAATATTGCAAGTTGAGAAATAAAATATCAACTTCTTGGCTTTTTTCTATCAGAAAAAATCAGATGAATCTGTCTGCATGACTCTACACCTTTTGTTCGTGTAATTTACCATAAATACAAATATATAATAAATTATAGTTAAAAATAAAATAATAAAAATGAATAAGCAATTTTTTAGATTGAGGCACAGATATCTCGCTCTCTTTAAAGAGATTCAAGCTCACTACGACATAATCTACACTGATCCAGCAGTATCACTCTTGACTTATCCCCTTCAGGATACAACAGTCCAACAACGTCATACAACTCAAGCAACTACAGATTAGTTGAAGAGTTCAAAGCTCCACAAAAAGAACACCTTCTTCAACATATAATTACTCTCTTTTAAATAGTGAATATAGTTGAAGACTTAGAATATTTTCTTTGTCTCAACTCTCTCTTTCAGTACACTAACTCAATATACACAATATAATACTACTCATATTTTACCTTTATATTTTCTTTCATCTCTTATTCTCTACAACCCAAAGGAAGATCATCACTATTTATAGGAAAGGAAATCTTTCTTGTAATGAATAGGAAGATAATGGGAAAGTTAATAGGAATGACCTATAGGTTACAAGAATAAAGAGGTAAAATAATGAGTAAAATGAAGAGTTGGTGGTTACATAAATTACTATCAACTAATGATCACTTTCTTCCACAGTTGATGAGAGTAAAGAGACACAAATGTAATGTCCACCAGTGAACATAACATGATACATTATGTGACATATGATATATTTTTATTAATATTAAAATGTCACACTAACACCTTTATTTTCAAGAAAAAGTTTAATTGGATGATGAGTCATAATTTGAACTATTATTTAATTTTAAAATAACTAAGATTTTTAAGGTTGCTTGGATAGTCTACGAAAATGAATGTTGAATCCTTCTAAAGTCATCTATTTTGGAGGAGCACAATATATAGGTCAAGATCAATAAAAATCTACTTTACGCCTAATCAATAGATTTACTATATATTGGGTTACCAACGATCTGAATGACTCAAATTTCGAGTTACTTCAAGAAAGAAAACAGTGATTTGACCTTACATAAAAAAAGAATTAAAAAAAATAGATTTTGCTTCTTACTTATGTATTTTAAGCAAATGAGAGATTTTATTATTTAATATTATCTTTAAGGTTAACTAATTATATAAAGTGATAGTAAATAAATTTAGATTTTTAAAATATAATTAATAAAAATAATTTAATAAAACAGCTCTAATGAAATAAGATAATTACCAGCATTAATTGTGATGCAGTGATTGAGCTTTGGATATAGAGAAAATCATATATATTAGGAGTGTCACTCTCAAAATAGACTGTCAATATATGATCCAAATTTCATCGAAACTCCAATACAAACACCAAATATCTAATGAAAATAAATTTAAAGAAAGGTAACTAGTCCGGTAAAACAAAATGTAGGGAGTACATATTTGAGAAAGCCTTGCTATGACCAATGAAAACAGCAGCTTCTTACAATTAATTGCCAACAATCACAATAATATTAATTTTAAAGAATCTATATATTCTCTGCACGGCATGATTTTACTTGTCACATTTTTTATTTATAAAAGTGTTTTAACTAATTTGTTATTTATTACTCTATCTTTAATAATTTAAGATATCAATCATTGCTCAATAAATATTCTCTCTTTAACTCTATTTAATAAATAGAAAAAATGTTTAATTTAAGTAATCACAATATTGGAGTATGAGTATCTGTTCTTCACTTAGATTTTTCATGCTAAATACGACAAAATGAAAGTATGTACTCAATTATATTTTAATTTTTTTAAAATAACAATTATTTTAGACCATTCATTTTAATAAGTACAATAAATAAAATGATCCGGAATGAGTAATTTCCCGAGTAAAAAAGGAAAGCTATATTTGCCCAACGTTTCCCTAAAAAACGAATTAGTACCTTCAAAAGGGGGAAAAAACACAGGTAAAAGCCCAGAAAACTTTAAAAGTTGTCTGAAAACCCAGCTTCGTGCAATGTGATCTTTTAATTTAGGATAAATCACGTAATTAGATATACTCTACTATCATTATAATATATAATGTTATTGTTTATATTTTTAAAATATTACGTATTTTATCATTAATTAAGAGTTGTTTATTATATAATGAGAAAGATACATATAGATACATGTATTTGCTACCAAATACGCTAAAATAGGGAGAGAAACAACCCAGATGGGGAGACGAGCAAGATAGTCACGTATCATAGATATATGCGAATCACACTAGATACACACAAGATATATATATGTATGTATGTATTTGGTATGATTCGCATGTACTTGGGATACCAGTTGCATAAGAGAGTGGCGAGTGAGATGGAAGGAGGTGAAGAAGGCGACGAGATTTGTTATGTATCCAAGATGCCTACGAATTCACTTGGATACAGTGTGTCTAGAACAAATTACACCTAATTTTGACTTTATGTATCTGAATGCACCAAAATCTGATAAAATTTATCATATTACAAACTGAAGTATATCTAAGTAATAAATTTCTAAACTAGTGAAATTTACTAAGTTTCACTTTAATTTAATTAATACCATTATGTAACCTAAGCAAATTACTCCTTCGAATCAAAATATATTAGTGGTTTTAATTAGGGTTGTTCATAGTTATGATTAAAAATTCAAATCGAACCGCAATTCAAATCAAATCGGTTAAAAAATTGATATTTGGTTTGGTTTGATTAGGTTTGATTTTAAATTTTGAAAATCGATACTATTTGGTTTGGTTTTGATTTTACTAAAAAACAACAGCAAAAATAACCAAACCGAACTGATAAATTACATATATAAATTTTATAATTATATATATATTATTCATAATAAAATATAAATATTTTGTTAAATTTTAATTAACTTAAATCTTTAACTTTATCATTTTCACAAGTCCAACACTTTAGCCCAACTATAACAATCCTAAGTCCAAGTTCATCAAAATCTATTTTAGTCTTCACCTACCCTACTTCACATAAAATAGTCACACTTTCTCTTGATTGAATCACTTTGTTCATGTAATGATAACTTTAGTATTGCTTAATTGAACCGACAATAGTTTTTTTGTGGATTGTTCATGCACTAGGTGTTTGTGTCTATCGAGATACGCACGTCCTCAAAAAAATTATTTATTTCAAATTGAATAAATCAAAAAAACTGAACCAAACCGACGATTATTTTTTTCATTTAGTTTGGTTTTAGAAATTTAAAAAACCGACTTTTGATTTTAATCAATAACCGATCCAAAACAAATCACGAACACCCCTAGTTTTAATATACCAAAATTCATTTTAAAATATTTAATGTTCCAAAATAAGTCATTTTGTTACTTCTATTCCAAACTTATTGTTCCAATTAACAGAGTACGTATTAATTAAAACAGTTAAATAGAGGATAGAAAGTTATTTAGATATCTTATTCAGAAATAGTAAATAGGGAAAAGGGTCTGATATACTCCTCAACTTTGTTATTTGGAGTTGATATGCCCCTCGTTATGAAAGTGGCTCATATATACTTTTACCGTTATACAAACGGCTCACATATATCCCTACCGTTACAAAATGAGCTCACATATACCCTTTATTTAACGGGAGTGAAAAAATTAGTTTTAAATTTATATATTTAACCTTTCATTTTTTTTAAAATCATTTAGGGGTATATATGTTCCTTCTAGCAAAGTTCAAGGTATATTTTAATCTTTTCCATATATAAATTATTTTTTGACTTCTTTGATTATCATTATTTGAGTTTCTTATTCTTATTTTATTTTTTTCTTTTATTCCTTATTGTAAGAAAAAAATTTAAAACAATTTTTTTGTGGCTATATTATAATTTAAAACTATTTTTCGGCTATATTGTAATTTAGTTTTTGTATTTGGAAAAAAAAATTGGGTCATCTATAATAAATTTTACAAGAATATTAGTGAAACATAAATAAATTTGACCATCAAAATAATAAATCTAAATTAGTCATTGAAAAAAAAAGTCAAAACAATATATGTTTGAGTAGGATTAAGTATTCCCATATGGGATTATACTTTGTTTTAAAAAATTATTAAAAAATTAAACGAAAATTAATTTTTTCACTTCCGTTAGAGAAAAGGGTATATGTGAGCCATTTGTATAACAGTGGGATATATATGAGCCATTTTTATAATGAGGGGTATATCAGCTCTAATGACAAAGTGAATGGGTATATCAGACCCTTTTCCCTAGTAAATATAATAGATATAATAAAGTTTTATAGCTATAATTTTGATAATTTGCGCTTCATAGTTATGTTTGCTATGGAACTGTGATTTGTATATTGTATTTCTGCTCGTTGATATATTTGTGAATATACAAATAGAGTAAGTATATACAAATTTTGTATTTATACATTTAGGAATTTTTAGAACTCTGTTTGTATATTTCGCTTGTCAATATACAAACAAGATAATTTATAATATTTTTTTCATAAATCGTAAACAAATAACTAGGGTAAGCATATACAAAATTCTAGATTTATACAATCAAGACCGAATTATATGAATTATGAATTTATACAAATCAAGCGAATAGCAAGAATTGGGTAAATTGTAGCCGCAAATTATAATTTTCTTAAATTGTAGCTATAGTACCTTTTTTTTTTTACCCTCCCTAGGAGCTCCCACCCCTTTTGCTCCCTTGGTGATTCAAACTCGCAACCTTCGGGTTGGAAGTGAGGGGTGCTTACCATCCGAGCAACTCCCTCTTACGCTAATATACGCTAAATGTTTGTTATTCTACATAGTTATCCCAATGTTATATATGCATAGTGACATTGACGTTTAAATCTCATCTAGTTGTTATCAATAAAAGTACACAAAAAAATAGTTTAATAATTTTGTATTCCAAGAAAAAAGAATATATTTGTTAACCAATAAAAACAAATATAAAGAGTATGAATGATAAATAACAAATATCAGTAGTCTTTCCTCGTGAAGCTGCAACCATAACTAATAATGAAAATATTTTTGTCATGACATTAATTATTATTACCATAATTACTTTAATATTTTATTTGTATACATGATATATTTTTTATAAAATATTATTACACAATAATTGAATATGACTATTATAGAAGAGTAATTTGACCAAAAAAATCACCACGCGCTATGATAAATGTCATTGTTATTATACGTACAATATTATTACGTAAAAGTAAAATACAACATGAAAATTGATTCTGAAAAAAAAATCAGATTTTAGTGAAATATTGTTCAAGAGAGAAGTATTAAAAACACCTCTAAACTTGGCACAATTAATTATTAATTTCATCTCCAAACTATTGACAGCCTTAAAAATACTCTCTGCTTGACTAACTAAACTTAGCTACACCTTCGACCTGCCACATGACACAACAAATGGTCTCAAACTTTTATGGGAGCATAAAACTCTTAATAAACAGCCAAGAGAAGTGTTGATAACACCCCTAAACTTGGCGAGAATTTACAGGTATATTTCACTCATGTTGCAAGATTAGAGGTGAGATTCTTAAAATTCAAATTCATAAAATCTAATTAATATCAAAATAATCTCATCCATTGAAAGAGCAAATCTGCTCTCGAGCTTTCCCTCTCGGCTTCGTTAACTAGACTTGAGAACAGCGCCCATCACATTCTCGGGGGTGATGGTAGTGATAATTACATTGATTGGAGCCACATGGACCACTACTTTTTAAAAAGGATGAAGCCTTGGAATGTAGTGATGTTGAGTCTCAATAGCTCAATCACGGACTCAACAGCAAAGTAAGTGCCAAAAATCTGTCCTCTTTTTCCCTTCTCCAATTCACATACTGTCACTTGGACAAATAATGTTTAAAAATTTTGGCCAAAAAGTTAGGTTTGGAGCCGTATGGGAATTTGATACACAAATTATAATTAATAAATCAAGTATATCCAAGTTGTTGTACTCTCCGTTTCAATTTGTTTCTCTTGCTAAATTCTTAAATTCGATTTAAAAGAATTGACAACTCTTTAATATAATTTCACATAGCACAATTAAGACTACAGAAATAAATGACATTTTTATATACTTATCTTTAATGTAAAACTGAAATCTTTTAAAAAACTAAACAAATAAATTAAAACAGAGAAGATATATAGTGGCCTATGTATCTTTGTATACATATGCCTCTCAAGAGCTACCTAATGAGTCTATATATCTTTGCTGATAGTGATTTAACAATTTATGTATGTACGTACTAAGACCTAGAGAAGATTTTTGGAAAGGTGAAAACAACAATAAAGAAAAGTCATTTAAACACTTTCCAACAAACCCTCCGTAATCGATTTTAATTACCCACTTAAACAAAACTATTTGTACGTAAAATGTTTAAGAAGAAAAAAGATAAAAAGGGAAAAGTATATATCTTGACAGTTGACACTTGTTGGTACGTAGTATCTTCTGTGTAAGAATGCCCGTGTTAGAGCTAGTGGCATAGTTGAACATTTATGCGTTCCAATAATGGTAAACGTTGTTGTCATATGATCAGGAGGTATATCTGATCCTTTCTTAAATCCCTGTGTATAACACATTTTTTTTTATGTGTGTATTCAATAATATTTATGTTTTCTATCAGAAAATTCTCATAACTCAAACTCGAAATCTTTAAGTTAGGGTAGGAGGAGATCTCATTGAACCCCACTTGATGGATTCCTAAACATTTTCTATCAAATAGTACAAAATTTTTAATTTTACATATTACATACCTAACCCAAGCATCTTGTCGGTAAAAATCATTTGAAAAGAATAGCAAATAGGAAAATTAATAGACATTTTTTGGTTAGTATCATTCTCTATAAGAAAGGGTGTGTTAGAGAGCTAGTGCCATAGTGTACCATTCTATTGGTAGCATTTGGCAAGACTTTCCCTCTCTCCTTACCAATGGAGAAGTTTAATGTTGCTAGAGTCTTATTGTTGCTTCTTCAACTTGGAACTTTGTTCATTGCCCATGCATGTCCTTATTGTCCATATCCTCCTTCCACCCCAAAACACCCAAAATTGCCTCCTAAGGTAAAACCACCTTCTACACAACCTCCACATGTAAAGCCACCTTCTACCCCTAAACACCCTAAAGATCCTCCACATGTGAAACCACCTTCTACCCCTAAACACCCTAAACAACCACCATATGTGAAACCACCTACTACCCCTAAACACCCTAAATACCCTCCACATGTTAAACCACCTTCTACCCCTAAACACCCACAAAAACCATGCCCTCCTCCATCTCATCATGGCCCTAAGCCACCAATTGTAAAACCTCCACATGTACCAAGACCTCCTATAGTGCATCCTCCTCCCATTGTCTCTCCACCCTCCACCCCTAAACCACCAACAACACCACCATTCACTCCAAAACCACCATCACCAACACCACCTATTGTTTCACCCCCTATTGTTTATCCACCAATCACTCCAACACCACCTATTGTCCATCCACCAGTCACTCCAAAACCACCATCACCAACACCCCCTATTGTTTCACCCCCTATTGTTTATCCACCAATCACTCCAACACCACCTATTGTCCATCCACCAATCACTCCAAAACCACCATCACCAACACCACCTATTGTTTCACCCCCTATTGTTTATCCACCAATCACTCCAACACCACCTATTGTCCATCCACCAGTCACTCCAAAACCACCATCACCAACACCCCCTATTGTTTCACCCCCTATTGTTTATCCACCAATCACTCCAACACCACCTATTGTCCATCCACCAATCACTCCAAAACCACCATCACCAACACCACCTATTGTTTCACCCCCTATTGTTTATCCACCAATCACTCCAACACCACCTATTGTCCATCCACCAATCACTCCAAAACCACCATCACCAACACCACCTATTGTTTCACCCCCTATTGTTTATCCACCAATCACACCAACACCACCTATTGTGTCACCTCCAATCATTCCAACACCACCTATTGTTTCTCCACCTTTTGTCCCCAATCCTCCGGTGGTAATACCACCACCCTACGTGCCAAGTCCTCCGGTTGTTACTCCACCCATAGTTCCAACACCCCCTACACCATGCCCACCGCCACCACCAGCACAACCAACTTGTCCCATTGATGCTCTCAAGCTAGGTGCTTGTGTGGACGTGTTAGGAGGACTAATCCACATTGGAATCGGTGGAAGTGCCAAGCAAACATGTTGTCCACTTCTAGGAGGACTTGTAGACTTGGATGCAGCCATTTGTCTTTGCACAACCATTAGACTCAAACTCTTAAACATAAACATCATTCTTCCCATTGCTCTACAAGTTCTTATTGATGACTGTGGCAAGTATCCACCCAAAGACTTCAAGTGTCCTTCAACCTAAATCAAGGTTTCCACTTTTTCTCACTTTTAGTTTTTACTCACTCCTACTCAATTTATATGGTATAGTTGAAATTTCAAGTATTAGGCCCAATTTTCTTTGATTGGAATTTCTTTAAATCTCTTAGAATATTTTGATTTATAGTACTTTCTACGTAGTGTTCATAAATATATATTTTATTTCAACAAACTTAAAGATTCTATATACGAATTCACAGTCAAAGTTTAAAAGTTTGAACCTCAAATTTTCAACTGTGCCACATAACTTAGAACATAAGAAATATTTTTTTGATCAAGATTTGGAAATTCTTATACAATAATCTTTAGCAAGTATATAACATTATGTAATATGATGCAGGATATTAAACAGGACATTTGATTGATTCTGCCGCACTGTCATAGTTGAAGGCACATTAAATGTGTGAAAGTGCAATTTCCATTTATCATGGCAATAAATTGAGAAAAAAGGGAGGGATATTAATTAAGCTTTGATTTGACGTGTTTAATTAGCTTTTGATTAATGTACTGAATGTTGTATTTTCATTATTGTTTTAGGGAAATACTAATGGTGTTTAATATAGTGGAGTATTCCTGATTTGATTGTATGAAGTATGTATGAACATGAATGAATGAGGAAAGAATCACGTAATTTATCATGTGTTTCTCTCACGATTTATATTAGTTATCACATTTCTCTTTCACGCATTCTTTAGAAAATCATTATATAAATTTCTTTTTTTTAAAATTAATTTATCCTCAATTACTTTTTTCAATATGATTTACTTTTAGTTTTAAAAGCAAAATTAAAACATATAAATTAATTTTATAAATTAATAAATAATGAGAATGATCATGAATGTCAATGTTGATAACTAAATACTAATACGAGAGAGTACAAAAAACAAAACATAGCCATAAAATTGACACCTTAATACTATATCCGTCCATTTTTAATTGTCATGGTTTATTTTTTAGACTCAAAAGAAATGTACTTTGACTAAAATTTTATGATGTATTTTTTCATCATATTGATATGCATAAAATTGCAATTTATTAGTACTTTTCGTATAGTTTTTCAATATCTAATTTTTTTAATTAAATATTGCATAATTATAAATAGTAACGTGTCCACGTGGACACATATATACATTTAAAATACACTATTAAATAATGCAGGGGGTAAAAGGTCCTCCATAAAGTTTGGTATCGTAACATCAATTTCAGCCAAAGTTGAAGTATTTTTTAAACATTTTTCCCTTAAAAGAATGTTTGTGGGATACACGATGGAAGCCCACTCTACTCCATTTTACATTTGGTTTCAGATGAATTATCTGAAGAAGAAGGTATGTGAAAGAAAGAAGAGAGAGAATTAAATGTGGAAGAGGAGAATGAGGAGAGAGTTGGATTGGATTGGATTGATTTGATATGCTGCAAATATGAATTGTTTCAAATGAATAATATATCAAAAGATTTTGAGATATCGAGAAGAGCTCATATTTAAAGTTTAATTTGAGACTATTTAGAGGAGATTTAAGTTGGTAAAAAATCAACTCAAGAAGATGAACTACTACAAAATGTATAAGTAGTATATGAATATATACATCTATGATATATATATAATTATACAATATTAATACTTTATATATATAGTCATTTTTTATCGAGATAAAAAACCTTTTTTTTCTATACAATTACGTAAGGAGCCCTTACAAAACTCAATCAAAACTATAGTGGCTCTCATCAATCATATACTCCCAAAAATCCAATCTTGGTCTAGAGGCCCTTCACCAAAGTGATTGTTGAATTGCCCCAAGGGCCAAATGTTCTTGTCCACATATGCTATTGAATTTGTTTGGAGTACAAAACTAAAGGGAAACATTCATAAATACAAGCCCTAAAAGATTAATTAACATTATATATACAACTTATTTCATTATTACACTTAGCAGTTAGCACTATAAAATAAGATGGGGAAATTATACAAAAATATCTATTTAGTCAAAATTTCTTATTCAAAGAAGGTGAATGTTAGTATTGTAGTATTGGGAAGATTCGCATGGTGAATGTGATTTTCTTTCTCTGTAAACGTGAGAAGTTCAACATACTATTATTTGCTTGATAAATAAAACTCTTGAATATTTAGTGCCATTGAAAAGTGTCGACACTCAATTTTAAAATTTGATACGTCGTAAATGTGTATCGTTTAGAGTGAATAATATATTAAAAGAAACGAAACAACGAAGGGAGCTCATATTTGAAATTTGAAATTGTTTAGAAGAGTTTTGTGTTGGTTGGAATTGAAAAATAAATTCAGCTCGTTGTGAAAGATGAAAAACTCCATTGTATAATTTATAAATATTATGTAACAGTGTATATGAATGTATATAGATCTTTGATACATAGTTATATGTCATATATACACAATATACACTATTTATCTAATATCGGTGCATTACATATACATGCGACTATTTTAGTTGAAACTTACAAAATTTCTCCAATTCTTATACAATCTTACCAAATGAGCAAACCATAGTTCATAAAAAAAGATATCAGAATATCCTTAGGTATCGTATTGATAAATCACATATATCCATATTTTTATATAAATAAATGTTTGTGATTACTAAATAGTAGTAACTAATTATTCTTTGATATAATCACTTTCACACGGTACAAACAATCTTTACACACCGAGTATGAGCCTTTTTTTGTAAAATTTAAAATGGTAAATCCTTTTTTTTACACAAAACATAAACTTATGAATCAAGTTTTATGTTTAAAATAATTTGAAATCATGATTTCAAATTGTATATAATCTAAACGTTAATTTAAAATGATAACTTCAATTTATGATGAAATTGCATATTCAAATGCATGCTAAAGACTATCAAATAGGTAAATTCAGAGAGGTAACTAAGACGATTGATAGTTTAGGGAGTAGTTGGAAAAAAAATCAAGTTTAGTATAATAGGTATTACTTCTTTCTTCTTTTCTATTTCTACGTTTGTGAACTTCCAATTATTAGTTTTTGTATTTCAAGTTAATTTTTACTAGATTATTTGTTGGGTTCATGTTAAGATATATGTGTCTACTACGAATGGCCCAGGTCCCTTGACACAGTAAGAACAGTAATGTAAGCACAAGCAATAGTACGCGTCCACTATATGTCAACGGACCAGGTCCCTCGACTCAGCAAGAACAGTAACTGAAATTAATGTAGAAAGTAAATGGCTGAAAGTAAAATCTGCACAAGGATTTTACGTGGAAACCCCCTTGCTCAAGGGCGGTGAAAACCACGACCTGTCCTCACAGGATTTCAACCCAAACTCCATTTCACCAATTCAAATTACAAACTCTTGCAACCTAGGAATTTAACACTAAATCCCTTCCCCCTCAATGTAGCACATCTACTACAAAGAAAGCAATTAAGCAATAACATTATTGCCCACTAAGCTACCTACCTCTTAGATAACTTAGACTTCAACTAAGCAACACACAGGTTGCCCACTAAACCACCACCCTCTGGACGATTTAGACTTTGACTAAGCAACAACAATGTTGCCCACTAAACCACCTAACTCTTAGATGATTTAGAATTCAACTAAGCAACAACAATGTTGCTCACTAAACTACTCAACCTGGCTGATTTAGACTTTTTGTATGAACTGAACAAAAATCTAATTCCTTTATAGATTAGGAATAGATTTACAATTTAAGCACATAAGACACAAAGTTCAACATACAACAAAGACGTTTCAGCACTTCATCAGGTCCTTTTGTTGAGCATGAGCAATGTTCTTCCTTGAAGATGACCTTTTTTTATAGCTTATGAATTTTCAGAAATTCACAACTTTGTTTGCCAAAACTTAGGTTTGTGTTTGGAGAAGAGACTATTATCAAAGTGGACACAAACCCTTAGGACAAGGTTATTGGCTGAAAGTTTGCTGTCATGAAAGGTTGTGCACCAACCACATCAGAGTTGGCAGCCTTTTGACAACTGTATTTTCGTCCTTTTCTCGTTCGTAGATATTCCGGAACCAGGTCCTTTATTGCGTTCTTTGATGCTTGAGTTCATGAAAAAGACTTTCTAGCTTTCTCTCTTCTTGAATGAATAATGTTGTTTGTTTATTGTTGTGTATATATATCAGTTACCAACAAGGGTTTTGACCACTTAAACAAACAACTTCGTCCGCCCTTCCTATTGGTGAAGTACGTTGCACATCTCACCAACCAACCTGACAAGACAGCTGTAAAACTAACTTTACAGCTTTGCACCACTTTGAATCTGGATGAAAGTACTCTGCCAAGGACCAGGTCCCTACATTTGTGAGGATCATCAAAACACTAGAATATAACATTTTACCTCTTTTTGATGAAGACACACAAATATTCCTCATGTTGAGTCTATTCATTCATTTCCCTTTCATCAGTCCCAATACCAGAATACCCTTTCATGGATCTGGTCCCTTGTTAGATCCCTAATTTTGTTAAATCATCAAAACTTAACATTAGCTCCAAAGTAACATTTTCCCCCTTTTTGATGATGACAGACTTCATTCACCTTCTTCCCCCTTTCACCAGTTCCCCTTATTAGCAAGCCTCTTCAGATAATTGGATTGGTCCCCTTTTTGCATCATTCCCAAAGTTTGTCAAATTTAATCATCAAAACTTCACATCAACAACAAAATAGCATTTTCCTCCTTTTTGATGATGACAAACATTTTCAACTTCTTCTCCCTATCGGCATGATCATATAATCTTCAAGTAGCACTTCTTCCCCCTATTGGCAAGACCATGTCATCATAGTTCTCATAACATCGTTGATCACCATCATTGATCTCATACCATAACAATCTTCCCCTTTTTTACATCATAAAAAAAAGTTAAAGCAGTAAACCAAGTTGCCAGAAATGTAGTTCAAGCAAATTCATGGCCACTTGGGCAACAACGAGCATGAGTAAAAATGCATAAAGATGAGACAAGTCAGAAGAAATAAGACATTTTTCATTCACAAATAAAAGATCAACCATCAAAGAATTGCAGACATCATTATGGGAATACCTACTGAGTTTCGATAGAAAAGAGGAATGAGGACTGACATGGGAATTTAGGGAGAGGGGGGATGACTTAGGAGCAAGGGATGGAAAGAATAGAATTAGTAAAACATATTCCTTACATTAATTTTTTAGAAGCTTCTCTTAAAGTTCAGCATGCTTGGCTGCCAATTTTTTTTTCAACCTGGTCCTTCTAATTGTTCCTCCAGAAGCTGAACCTTCAAACAAACTATTTTAGTATCCCTACTAGCAGGAGCAGCAGTCATAGCTTCCATATCAAGCCTGAGTTTCTCATGACAGAAGATTAGTAAGATTAAACTTACTCAAGGCCTACGAGATGAATAGATCAATAATTAAGGAACCATTTCAATTTTTCATTTCATTTTTTTTTGTTCAGACACCCTCCTATTCAGAATACTTTGAGCTCCAGAATATCACCCTCATTTTTTTTTTGTCGGACCTGATCCCTCATCACACTCAAAAATTTCTCCATCCAGAAATTCTTTAGTAGGAATAAAGGGTTTGAACATTTAAAGTGTTTTTGAGAGAGGAGAAAAGAGGGTTTTGAAAGACTCTAATTTTTGGTAAGGGATTTTAATTTTCTGGGGAGATGGAAAAAAAGGTGAAGTATGAAGGAAGTGAAAGGGTGTATTATGTGGAAAAAAAAGTATCATTTTGGTATTCAAAAGATGGGACAACGGTCAAATACCTGAATGACAGACATGTGACAATTGCAACGGTTCTCATGCATAATTCAAACTGCAATGTTAAAAGTGCTAACCTTCGAGAATGGATCGGGTCCTTCTCTGTAGTTTGAATGTGATTGCCTAGATCTGTCTTGACCTCCTTTTTCCTTCAGCCCTTTTGCCATGTGTGTATACCTACAAAAGGTATGAGATTGAATTTGCTAAAATATACATAACTGTAAAGAAAGGATACCTGCTCCCTTTGCATAGTTATGAGAGAGTTGATTGCTCAGGTAGGATCCGTTCAAGAAGGTTTCAGCATTCCCAACTTCAATTTGATTATCTCAGCCAGGTCTTCTAAGAGCTTCTAGATGTTGCTTGATCTACAGGGGTTGAGCACTTCAAGCTTTACCTGCTACATACTCTGCCTCAGTTGTTGAAAGAGCAACTGAATCTTGCCTTTTAGTTCCCCTTGAGTGAGAGATCAGCCTAGAACATAAGCCAATCATGAGGTACTATTTCTATCAACTTGATACCCAGCATAATCAACATCATATGTTCCTCCAATCAAAAAGTCTCCTCATGGACAGAATAAAACTAGGTCCATGTTTCCTTCAAGTTTCTTCGAATTCTCTTAGCAGCCCTCAAATGTGATTCCTTTGTACAAGAATGAAGTCTATGAACCAGGTTCATCAGCATCCAGCTTCAAGTTAGTGCCCATGAGAATATGAATTGTCTAGGCATCCACATCATGAAACTTTTTTCAGCAGCATCTCTGAACTGGTACTAGGTACATGTCTTTGATCAGACATTAATTGCCCTGAACGCTGTCTTATCTTCTTCTATGTAGCTAAGTTCCTATGAGAGTATACAACTGGTCCTTGCTTAGGGATTCAGTGAAGATGTCAGCCACTTGATCTTCCATTTTGCAAAACTTCATGATGACATTACCCCTCTTTATCATTGTCTTGACTTCAGGTATGTTAAGCCATTTGAGCAGCTCATTGATATACTTTTCTGGACAACCGAGGGTACCTTTAGAGGTTTGCTGAATTTGTAGCTCTAAGAAAAAATTTCCATCGTGCTCATTTAGAACTCACTACCCATGAATGCGACAAACTCTTCACACAACAATTCAAAAGGTTGCTCCAAAGATGACATTATCGATATACACTTGAATGATCAACAATTCCTTTCATTGTGAATTCAAAAATAGGGTTTTTGACAATTTTACCTCTTTTGAAGCCATTGTTGAACAGGAACTTGGACAACCTATCAGCTTGTTTGGGAACCGAGTGTCATACTTTGTTTCTTTCAAACTGAGCTTGATCGGCTTCTTCATTCTCACCTCCAGAATTCACATTATTAGCTTAAATTGCATCATCTTTGTTCAGCACTGTCTACAGGACCGAGTCCCACATCAGGTTCATAATCTGCATCAACTTCCTTGAGATTGCTGGATTCATGAAGAGGATGTTCTTCAACAAGCTCATTGTTTAGATCATCTCTCTGAATCTGAAACATCTCTTCCATCTCAGACTCTTCTTTGTTTTTGCAACTTACTTCTAAATTTTTCCAGACTCATCAAAAATCACATGAACATATTTTTCAATGCACACATTTTTTATACACCGAATAAGTCTTGTTGGAGGAAGAGTACCCCACAAATACTCTTTCAATATCATTGAGATTACATTTCTCAATATCATCATTTTGGTCACAAAACATGTACTATTCACCATTTCAGCCCGAAAGTCCTTTGGAAAATTAACAGCCTGCATATTCCACTTGAAGAATGCTTTAATCTGCTTCATTTTAACACAAGCATCACAAACTTTGTCATCTGCAAATTTTATTTTGAGCAGATCGAGGACCAGGTCCCTTGACACAAGTTTGTGTAGTAGAAAAGAACACACATGAGCACATCTCTTGTGTCATACCTCAGCATTCTCACCTTGAGCACTAAGGCAAGTGAGACTGTCACTACGAGCAGTATTCAATTTAGCAATATACATGTTCTTACATCTCTTTTCTATGAGATCATCACCCGAGAGAGCAAGTTTTGTGACACTTATTTATCTGATAAGAGCTTCACTCAATTTTCTTTATCACAAATCCGGGAAACACTTAGAATATTGTACTTCAACCCATTGACATAATACACAACTTAAAAAGAGTGTTCCACGGACTTTTAAGTCCTCCTACACCAAAAAATGTACTTTCTTGTCATTGCTAAAAGAGACACCTCCACCTTGAAGTGTCTTGAGAGAGAGGAAGTTTTTAGTTTTCTCAATCGTGTTCTTTGGAAATCCCTATTCATAAACCAACACCGACTGATGCTACCTCCTCTCACTTGCATAGCAAATCACTTGTTAGCCTTGGAAATCCATTTGAGACGGAGTTCCCAATAAGGAGCTAACAGAGTGATAAGAAAATATTTTGTCCAATGATGCAAATTGGTTTTCTTCAACTTAGGACCAGGAGCACGACCAGGTCCCTTCTTCTGCATGTTCCTCTGTTGAGCAAGTTCCTTCTTCTTCCTGTTCCTCTGTTTAGAATAGTTTGAGAGGGTATCTTGGGTGCTTTTCCAAGCTGGACAGTCCTTCTTCAAATGAATTTGCTATGGAGATTGTAAGAAGGACTTTTGCTTGAATTTCCTAACCCCTTCCCATCATTTTGACCCTGACTGGTAAGATTGGCAAGCAATTTTGAAGTGGTGGTCCATTTGAGAGATTTGTTCAGTTCTTCTTTGACACGGACCAGGGCACTCTCTAACTGATTATTTCTCTCCAAGGCCATAACAAGTTTTGTTTCAGCAGTATTCAAACTGGTTTCTAGATCGATTTGCAAGCTGCTAGCCTCTCCCTTTCCTCTGCCACATTTCTCACTCAACATCTTTAATTTTTCCCTAAGTTCTAGATTTTTAGCTTCTAGAACTATCAATTATTCTTCCTCAACAGACATTTGGTCAACCAAGGCTACCTTTTCTTCAAGAAGGATATCTAGGTTGTTGTTCATTAGATCCTTTTCAGTTGTTAACTCAATGATAGAGTCAATCAAAACAACGGCTAGATTCCTTAACCCTTTAACAAAATAAACATGCAAATTTTGTTTAAGGTCAGAAAGGGTTACCTCTTCTTCAGCTTCTTCACCATCAGATTTTGCCATAAAGGCAAATATTTCATCGAATCTAACATCATCATCTTTCATTGCAAGCATGGAGGCATCTTCGGGATGGTCAGACTCTTTTGAGTCACTTAAGGTATCCCTCCAGACTCCAAGGGCCTTTTTCTCACCATAGTACGCAGTTGGTTTTCTTCCGCTCTTATCAGGAACCAGATCCCTTTTCTTGTCCTTTTTTCCTCCCTTTTGAGAACCTTCATATTTCTTCACTATTTTCTAAAATTTCATAGTGAGGTATACTATGTCCTCATCTTCATCAGAGGTTTCACCTGATGACACTTTAATAGCTAGTGACTTGTCCCAGACCTGGTCTCTTCCTTTGTTTTTGCTTTGGAGAGTGAGATTGTCCATCCTTCTGTGCATCTCATGAACTTGAAGATGTTCAAATAGAGCATCCAACGATAGTACTTCAGGATTCTCAGCCTCATAGATAATATCTAGTTTATCAGTCCAAGATCTGGGAAGAATCTCCAATATCTTAGTGACTTGCTTCTACGCAGTGACAGGTTCTTCTAGGAACATGAGCTCATTTGTAATGGTGGAGAATCTAGTACACATGATGAATAGATTCACTTTCTTCCAAGGTGAAGCTTTCAAACTAAGTAGTTAAGAGATCTAACTTAGATTTCTTTGTTTGCTCAATACCTTCGTACATTATTCTCAAGTTATTTCAGATTTCCTTGGCTGATTCACAAGATAATATCAAGTCATATTCATTTGCTCCGATTCCACACATTAAGAACTTCCTAGCTTTGTGATTTTTCTCAACTTCCCTTTTGTCAAAGACATTATATTGCTGTCGAGTTTTGAGAATGACCCTTGTGACATCCCGATCTTTTACTTTTATAGTTGGCACATAGGGACCCTCACAAATAACATCCCACAACTCACAATCTTCAGCCATTATATAGTCAAGCATGCACTTTTTCCACCACCAATAGTAATGACCATTAAACAAAGGTGGCTTCGTTGGAGACCAACCTTCTTGCAAGCTTAGTGGAGCAGTCATTCTTCTACAAGAATCTCTCTTGGTGTTAATCAGCTAGAGAGCACCCGCTCTGATACCAATTGTTAAGATATATACGTCCACTAAGAGTCAATAGACCAGGTCCCTTGACACAGTAAGAACAGTAATGTAAGCACAAGCAGTAGTACGCGTCCACTATATGTCAACGGACCAGGTCCCTTGACTCAGCAAGAACAGTAACTGATATAAATGTAAAAAGTAAATAGCTGAAAGTAAAATCTGCATAAGGATTTTACGTGAAAACCCCCTTGCTCAAGGGCGTGGTGAAAACCATGACCTATCCTCACAGGATTTCAACCCAAACTCCATTTCACTCAAACAGAGCAACAATTCAGATTACAAACTCTTGCAACCTAGGAATTTAACACTAAATCCCTTCCCCCTCAATGTAGCACATCTACTACAAAGAAAGAAACTAAGCAATAACATTATTGCCCACTAAGCTACCTACCTCTTAGATAACTTAGACTTCAACTAAGCAACACACATGTTGCCCACTAATTAAACCACCACCCTCTGGACGATTTAGACTTTGACTAAGCAACAACAATGTTGCCCACTAAACCACCTAACTCTTAGATGATTTAGAATTCAACTACGCCACAACAATGTTGCCCACTAAACCACTCAACCTAACTGATCTAGATTTTTTGTATGAACTGAACAAAGATCTAATTCCTTTATAGCTTAGGAATAGATTTACAATTTAAGCACATAAGACACAAAGTTCAACATACAACAAAGACGCTTCAGCACTTCATCAGTTCTCTTTGTTGAGCATGAGCAATGTTCTTCCTTGAAGATGGCCTTTTCTTTTTGAGCTTATGAATTTTCAAAAATTCACAACTGTGTTTGCCAAAACTTAGGTTTGTGTTTGGAGAAGAGACTATTATCAAAGTGGACACAAACCCTTGGGACAAGGTCATTAGCTGAAAGTTTGCTGTCATGAAAGTTTGTGCACCAACCACATCAGAGTTGACAGCTGTCTTTTCGTCCTTTTCTCATTCGTAGACTTTCCGGGACCAGGTCCTTTGTTGCGTTCTTTGATGCTTGAGTTCTTGAAAAAGACTTTCTAGCTTTCGCTCTTCTTGAATGAATAATGTTGTTTGTTTATTGTTGTGTATATATATCAGTTACCAACAAGGGTTTTGACCACTTAAACAAACAACTTCGTCCGTCCTTCCTATTGGTGAAGTATGTTGCACATCTCACCAACCAACTTGACAAGACAGCTGTAAAGCTAACTTTATAGCTTTGCACCACTTTGAATCTGGACGGAAGTACTCTGTCAAAGATCAGATCCCTGCATTTGTGAGGTCTATCAAAACACTAGAATATAACAGTTCCCTTCTTTATCTTTTTGTCTTTAACAATTGACAAGTCAATAAAAACAAATTATACAAATATCATACGTTGATTAACTTAGATTGTTGGGAATTTAATTCCACTAAACACTAGATATTTCTTATTTTCTCATTGCTGCATGTTTGTTTTTTTTTTAAAAATAATAATAACTATTCAAATACCAAAAAAGAGCCGATCGTAACTAAATTGCAAAAAGAGAAAAGTATTTAAATACTTATGAATAAAATAATATTTTACTAAATTACGGGATTTGCCAAAAAAAAAAAACTAAAAGCAAATACATGGAAAATTTATCATTCTTAACCATGTCCATGACATACATCTTTCATCCAAGTAAGAGCTCGGAAAAATGGAGAAGAGGAGAGAATCCAATCAAAAGTATCCTTTTTTTTTTAATAATTCGTGGTATCTCAACTAATTTCACGCAATATCTATTACCTGAACCTCACACCAGTAATAGATACTAGGTAATTCTTGTCCACTAAAACTAGGACAAATGAAAAGAATCACCAAGTATGAGTTTTGAATTTGAGACCTCAAAATTCTCAATCACTTCATTGATCACTAGACCGTACCCTTAATGCCAAAAGTATCTTATATCTATCTAGCGGAGTACTTACGATTGGTTGAGGGACATATTGTAGGAGAGTGAGAATGGATGTGTACTCTCTGAGTTGTGTTAACTTTTGGCTGCATTGAACAATCTGTTTTTAGATATACTATATACTTTTTTATATATAAGTGGTCCAACACTCCACATGAAGTGACCAACCACTGGCAGTCATGAAATTGACTCACATACTAATTGGTTGGGTTTGGAATCTTAATAACATTTCTTCATGACATGACCCTATTCAATTCAAGTGCTCCAACTGTCTACATTATGCTTTTAACTCTGTCATCTGTGGTAACTAACTTTTACTAGTAGTTTTTTCTTTTCCTTGCTCACATCATTCGATATCTAGAGGTGGAATTACCTTTGTCCAAGTAGGTAGAGGTAAAAGATATTGTTTATATATAACCATACCTTTATTATATATAATATGCTCAAAATTCATTTTGGACTTTGCACATTCCTAAAGTAATGATGATTAATATTATTAGTATTTCACCACATATCCATATTATTTGATGTATATACTCTTAGGTCTTGAGAAATAATTTAGAAAACAAGTAGTTAATGTTGAGGATAAAATAGGAAAAATAAGTCTTTTTTTGATATGTTAAAAGTGAAAAAATCTAATTTTGAAAAGTGAACAAGTAAAAAAAAATTCAAATGAACAATGTTGTTATAGAGAGAATTGACTTATTTGTATGTGGTACATTTTTATATGCATAATGCATACACGTTTAACTTGGGCTTAGTTGATATTTATGTCCTTCAATTCTGGCTATGCATAAATAAGTACTTCACTATTACAGTATAAAATTAAACAAGTAGACACAAGCGTCCTAGATGACAAATCTCATCTCATGTGATTTCACATGTAGGACACGTGCATCTCATGCAATTTGACATATAAAATGAGTGTGTTTAATTGTTTAACTTTTAAGTGTTTATATATATACACCTAAAATTAGACGATATAAATATGAGGTAAAACTATAGAGTATGTAGTATGCTCATGTTTTGACTCCTCCAAGCAAATATTCTCTGCCACACACTGAGTATTTGAAGTCTACTAGGGGCTTGACTAAACTAGTTCATAAAGCAAAATGAAAGAATCTCAACGAACCTATTACACCTTTAGCTGATTTTACTAACGGATTATACCGTTGAGCCAGCTATAATAATATTGACACCTCTTTTCTTTCTCTTTCTAAAACTTAGTGCCCCACCTCAGTCACACCATTTTCAGTCTCTCTTTTCTCTCTCCTCTTGCCGGAGAAAAGTCACACTACTTGATTATTCAATCTGGGACCTCAGATTTCTTTTTCATTATCTCCATAGCGTGCACATGAGCACAAATAAAAGAGGAATCTGACAGCCCAGCCTTTTTGTATTTCTTACTTTTTTTCTATTTGACCTCACCCTCATTTCGCATTTTCAGATATCAAAAGGGCTACTAAAAGAAAGAAGAAAACAAGAAAGAAAGTAGCAATGAGGATGTTTCTTTTGTTGTTACCTCTTGTCCTTCTTTTGAGTGCAGTAGAAACACAAGGAATCAGTGTTGTTGATTTATCTGCTCTGCGTGAAATCAAAAACAGCCTCACCGACATTACTTCCTCTTCTCCAAATGCCTTTTTTACCAGTTGGGACTTCACTGCTCCCGACCCGTGCTCGTCTTTTGCTGGAATTACTTGCTCTCTGTTCATTCCTAAACGTGTTACTACACTCACACTTGGCACTGGCCTCTCTGATTCACCTGGCCTTGCAGGGATATTATCTCCGGCTATCTCTAACCTCTCCGAGCTAACTCAACTTGTTCTTTTCACTGGGATTGTAACTGGTCCCATTCCTGACCAAATCGGAACACTCAAAAAACTCAGCTTCATCTCTCTCACGAACAATCGCCTAACTGGATCCATACCTACTTCCATTTTTACACTCCCGAATCTCCATACTCTCGATTTGAGTCACAATCAACTCACTGGTACAATCCCTGGTTCGATTTCCGAGTTATCTTCGCTGAAGGTAGTAGTTCTGGGATCCAACAAAATCTCCGGCGAGATCCCAATTCTGCCGACGGAATTACTTCACTTGGATTTGAGTAACAATGAGCTATCGGGAATGTTGCCGAGGAAAATCAGAATGCCGTTAACGCTCCGTTATCTGTCAGTATCAGGAAATCGGTTGTGGGGACCACTGAGCGTCCTCGAATCACTCTCAGAGTTAGTGTACCTCGACTTAAGCATGAACCGTTTCAGTGGGACCATCCCTTCATCACTCTTCCGATCCACGTTGTCATCAATGTACCTCCAACGGAACAATTTAACCGGAAGGGTCCCAAAACCACCGCTATCCTCCCCTGCCGCCACCGTATACGGCCCTGGATCCACCGTGGATCTAAGTCACAACTCACTCACTGGGGAACTCACAAATACTCTCGCCGGAGTAGAAACACTCTTCCTTAACAACAATCGGTTCACCGGAGCAGTACCGAAGGATTACGTGGAGAGTGTTTACAGTGGAAACACGAGAACTCTGTATTTGCAACATAATTACATTGCGGAGTTTCCGGTGAAAGAAGGATTACCATTTCCGGATTCAGTAGCATTGTGTTTATCGTACAATTGCATGGTTCCACCGGTGCCGGTGGGGTTCATGGCTTGTCCGGCTAGCGCCGGCGAACAGAGATCGAGGCCAGTGAACCAGTGCTCTGCTTTTAATACTTCCATGGCATAAGTTTAAAAAATTGAGTTTAAGAAAGTTCAGTTTCTGTCAGCACAGCACATGATGATACATATAATACGTATACATATTTTGATTATTCAGTGTTCTCATTTTCTTTTTTTTTTGAGTTCAAATTAGTCTCTTGATTGATTGAGCATAATTTTGACAGTGTTTTTTGTATTAGTAGAAGTATTAATACACCATGATCCAACAAATTTATGAAATTTGATAAAATTCTCTTTTATCAATTCTAACATATAAAAGGGGACAAGACTGGCGGAATTGTGAGTTACACTCTAAATTATGTCAGAGTTTTATTAGCTCATGAACTTTATTTTTCTATATTTATTTAAATTCATGAATTATTTAATTCACTTTTTGCTTTGTTTTTTAATGCAACTTTGATCTAATTTCGTGCGTCACATCTTGCCCATATCTTCTATCAAAGAATGCCCTCTCACAGCCCCAATGCTCTGGCTGCAGCTGCAATTTTGGTGCAATTTTAGTCCAATTTTGATTCAATAAGATGAACACGACAATAACTCACAAGTTTTATACGCCAAATAAATAAAATATCAACGGTACAACTTACAAGTATAACAATTTCATAAATGAAGAAACGAGTGATGCATCTTCATAGATACAAAATTAGTGCAAAAACTTCACTTACTTGTGCAATTATATCATCTTAGTAAACAAAACAAGTTAAACATAAAAATCAGTACAATCTTAACAATAAGTTGAGAAAAAAAATAATAGAACCTCAAATAAGTTAAATATATAACAGCTAATTGTATCCCTACATATTGCAATTAGTGATTTTTTAATTGAGTACGAGAAATAGTGATATTTTGGGCCACAAGAAGAGACAACGTAACGTCTTAATAATAAAAGAAGTTAAAACTTTTTAATCTTTTTGAGTGTCAAACACTAAATAGTATAATTAAATTAGTCTCTTTTTTTTTGTCATTGTTGGGATTCGAGTTTGGTTAAATAAATGGATTGCTTGTGCATTTGAATGAAAAAGACTGCAATTGTGGGCGTCCTACTCTCTGTTGAAAGTAACTGGAGCAGATGTTTTTCTTTTTATAATATACTTGCTTTTGAGAACCACAATGGATTTGTTAGAATTCGGGTCAAATTTCACGGGTCATGAATCACCCATGTGAATCGACCCAATTCGATACATTTTGTTTTCTCTGGAAATAAGAGGATAAGTGAAATTAGTTATCTGCTTAAAAAAAAAAAAAAAAGGGATTGGAGGGAACAGTTTTTTTTTTAAAACTGTTGCTCTCCCTTTTAAGAAGGGAATGTTTTTCCATCAAGAAAAAAAAAAAAAAAAACTGAGAACGTAAAAAAACTTAGAAGCAGAAACAACAAAAGAGAGGAAAACAGAAAAGTCAGTTTTCTTTCTTCTTTACAAAAACACCAAAAAGCATTTAGCTTTGTGAAAACAGTCTTTGTCTCCTGATTCAAAGAAAGGATTTGGAGCAATACTTTAAGTTTGTAATTCCACCAAGAATTATAGTAAAATTATTATTTTTATAATAGTATTATTTGTTAAAAAATATATTTTATTGCTCTGACTAAATATTATTATAAAAATGCATAATGTAATATAGTATAATATAAAAAATTAATGTCAGGAATAAACATAGTTATTGTAGTGAAATGTTATTATAGAAGATGATCGTTACAAAGAGGTTTGATATCATGAGTTTTGAATTTTATAACAATGATTTTAAGTGTTATCAACTGAATTTTAAACTTAATATTTGTACATATTTAATAAACTTCTTAATATAAATATACTATTTGAATAAAAGTTACTGAATTCGAACCCGTACCCAAACTTCTAACTCTGCCCATATTGTAACAAGGATGAGAAATGAGTTAACCGACCAATAATATTAACATATTATTATATCCATGGTTTGGTGAGAACATAAGCGAAAACAAAAATAAGCATGGGCATTCGGAAAACAAGACTTCACAAAAAAAAAGAGTAACAAATAGACAAATGAGTATTGTCATAATATGAAAATTCATTTTAAAATAAATAATTTATTTAATACATTTTTAAATGGACGTCAGCTATTAAATCCATATTTTATGGGTCGCATCAAATAATTACTTTTTTAAAACAAAAAATTTTGCCATTCCTATGGACAACCAAAGTTGGACTCCAAAAAATTAGAAATGAATGGTATCAGTCACATCCCTGGTTAGTCGAATTGGAAGTGCTTAATTAGTTCTTAGGAGAAAATAACGGCTAATTTTTTTTTTTTATTTAATTATATCATTCTTAATTTGTATCGGTCATGGATAAACAAAAGAGTTTGAGAGCCTTTTTGACATTATTGTTGGGAGATTAGAAACGTTTATTTTGGGAAAAAACACTTAGTGATTTCAAATAGAAACAGAAACAGTTTTTTTGCTATTGAGAATTCGAATAAGCTAAAAATTTCTCTCTTAAAAAAGAAAAACAGAAGCAGAAACAAAAAAAGTTATTTTTCTCAAAGAGTAAAATATTCCTTTCATATATACATATTTATCAATATATCTTTTATTAATTAATAATATATCTCATAAGTTTGGTTAAATTTTATTTAAGAATTTTATTTTTTATTTTTATTTAATAAATTTTTTATTTTATTTTACGTTTAAATATTATTATTTAATATTTTACATATTATTTTACGTATAATTTATAGAATTAGAAAAAAAAAAGATAATAACAATAATTTTGTAAGGTTAGAAAAAAAAATAGAATTAAAGATTTCAACCCTTTCAAAAAAAAGGTATAATATTGATTGAAAATTTACATATGTACATCTTGATTTAATAAAAACAAATGTTAAATTATTTTTTTTTATAATAGATATTTAAAATAGTTTCTCTCTATAAAATAATTTTAATATTAAAAGTACATTAATAGTTGTTTTTTTCATAATTTGATTCTCAAATGCATTTTAAAAAAAAAAAGATTAATCAAACGCAATTTGCTTATGAAAAACACTTTTCAAATGAATTAGTCAAACATACATTGTTTTTTTTTTCAAAAGCAATTTTCTTAAAAGTTATTTTTAAAAAGTACTTCTAAAAATAAGTCATTTTTAACAATAATGCCAAACAGGCTCCGAGGCTCAGAACTTTCGGTTTTTCTCCAGATTTAGCATTGTCTAGAGTATAAATGAGTGATAATGATCCGACCCCTTTTATCTTCTTTTTATTTCTTTTGATAAATGCGTGTGTACAAACAATAACAAAGACTGATTTCTTTGAACTATCCATATGATATTCATCACTAAACTCAGGGGCAGGCGTAGCTACCCTTATGTCAGGGTGTTCAATTGGACATTTTTTGTCAAAAAATTATATCGTATATACGAGTAAAATGATAAATAAAGTGGCTAAATAACATATTTTGGACATCCTTGACATAACAATATGATGTAGCCTAGTGGTTTCGGACACCTTGAAAGAGTAAAGACACACAAATTTAAAGTGTTTGTTTGTTCGAATCTCACTAATAACAAAAAAAAATTTCACTTTAACTTAGACACCTTTCATGAAATTTTTTACTTCCGCCACCGACTAAACACAGCTTATTTTAAAGTTGACAGAATTATTTTAGCAGAAGGAAAAATTCATTTCAAATGAAACATTTGGCACTTTCAAGTTTCAACTACTACTTCTTTAAGTTATTATAACTAAAATTTAAATAGTGAATTAAAAAGTTGTCAACAGTACCAGGTTATTACAAGAATGTACCCAATTTTGGTCCCAAAAACTAATTATTATTATTATTAATTGAGGGGTCGTGATAATATCTATTAGTTGTTCAGTCCAGTGGGACTGGGCATTACAATGTATAGCTCTTTTAACACCACAACTGTTTTAATTATGGTTGAAAAAGAATACTTCCTTTGTTCCTATATAGTTGTCATCATTTAAGGTTCACGTTTTTTATAAAACTATGTAAGTTTACCATTATATCCTTATTTAGTGTACTTTAGAAGTCAAGTTTTTAATAAATGAGCATAAATTATTTTATTTTGATTAATTAATTTGACCAAAAACGTGAATTAATTATTTACTTTTCTTATATTGATCAAATGAATACTTTCAAGACTAATAATACTTAAGGATAAAATAGGAAAAAATATCATTGTTTTTGTGAAATGACAAGTACTCCCTATGTCCAACAATAATTGTCTACTATTGGCTTAGCACAGGGATTAAGAAACAGTAAATAATAGGGGTAATTTTACTAATTTACCCCTATTAAATATAAATCATCTAAACATTAAAAAGGTAAATAGTACTCCATTTAATAGTAAGGATAAAATAGACACAAAATGATAAATTGTTCATTGATTTTATAAACTGGATAAGTATTATTGGATATTCAAAAGACAAAATAGTATAGTGGACAAGTAAAAATATATAGACGGAGAGAGTATTAAAATATATTTATTTTTAACAAGGACAACATATAAATAGAACGGAATAGAGTGCAGTACCATAAAGAGGGAAGAAAGGAAATGATGAAGCATAATGATCATTTATGTAAAACACGCAGAGTTGATGTAGGGGCACAGCACTTCTCTATAAGCGTGCATCCGGTCAAATATTCATCATAATGTTTTAGCAAATAAGGGAAGACGACGCTACATTTTTAACTTCCATTATTTCATAGGGACCAAACCTTAAACCCCCCAACTTATCAATCAAAATTCAAGCTTTTCCCAACAGTTAAAGGTGGCAAATTAAATCATGAAAGAGAAGAAAAGAAGGAGATAAAGGACTTTGAACTTTGTAGTTTTCGATAAATAATACTCCACTAAAATATTTAATAGTAACAATTTAACTTGAAAATGGTTATTTTAACCTTAATGAAAGGAAAAAGGGATAAGTAAATCCCGAACTATCATAAATGGTTTGTAGATACCCTCCGTCATACTTTTGGGATATTAATGTCCCTATCGTCCAAAAACTAGAGCATATATACCCTTTATATTAACGAACATACACGTGTCATAATCTTATCTACCGACCCAACATTTATTAATATCAAATCGACGGATAAAATTGTGTCACGTGTCCCTATTTAGTCTTCTGTTAGGCTGAAGGACATATATGCTCTAGTTTTTGGACGACAAGGGCATCAATGTCCCAAAAGTATAACGGAGGGTATCTACATACCATTTACGATAGTTCGGGGGTATATTTGTCATTTTTCCCTTAATGAAATGATTTAACGTCGCACAAATATATATATAATTTATTTTAATCACAAATTTCAAATGTCTTTCATTCTTTCTTTCTTAAATTTTGTGTCAAGTCAAACTGAGTCATATGAATTGAGACAAGAGAGTCACAACTCCATTAAAATATAAAGTCTCTCTTTAAGTTGGAAAATCATAATCTTGCAAATGAACTAAAATAACCCTTTTCCATCACGGAAGAGAGTAGTCTTCATTCAATCTTAACTCAACAGGAGATAGATGAAATGTAACAAGAAATTTAATTATTTTGTAATTTGTTTGTTATTAAAACCAGAAACATATTTATTTATGACGATGCAGTATATATGTTGTTTATATAGTAATTTCGTTTGGAAAAAAAAATCTCGCTTTTATATTCATGTGCAACAAGTTGACAACAAAAATTGGTTTTTTCTTATTTGATTATGTGTGGTAAAAGTAAGTAGATATGTGGATTTCAAAATCGAAGGAATTATGATTCAAATACGCATTACAATGACTTGATTAATTTCTTCCTGATCAAATGGTTAATATCATAGCTAATATCCATATATTGGCAAGAGTACCAAGAAAGACATTGCCATTTGGGAGACTGAGACAGGGGTAATTTTTCTACGAAATCGGCATGGAACGCACAAAGAAGAGGAGTACTTCACCACCAGTCAGGTATGGCACCCTAAACTTCCTTTTAAAATTTATTTCCTTGCATGGAGAATCATCCATAGAAAACTTCCTTTGGATGATACTCTATGCAAGTTTAGGACTTTGTGTTTGTTGTGCACAAAAACAGAAGGAAACTGGACAACACCTTTTTATAGACAACAACATAGCTAGATAAATGTGGAACACACCCCTCGGTATATGTACTCAGACAAACTGAAGAATACTCAGAAAATGGTGGTCGACCAAAGCAAAAAGCAGGATTCACAAAATGACCTTACACAGTGTTCCTATGGGAGATATGGAGACAAAGGTGTTCTTGTAAATATGGTACACAAAAGATGTTTTGGTGTAGAGGAATGGAGAACAATATCTGGTGGACAGCTATTAAGTTAGCTTTTCCAACATTTGAGATGGCAGACTCCTGGAGAAATTTCAGCAAAACAGTGGAGCAACTTAGACATACTACCGAATGGAAGATGATCAAATGGATTAAACCAACCCCAGGAAAGGTGAAACTCAACACCGGTGGGAGTTTCTCCAACAACGGAGCTGGCATTGGAGGCATAGTTAGGAATGAATATGGCTTTTGCGGAGAAGGACAGCAACAACAAAGCAGAGGCAAAAGCGGCTTAAGTATGGGATACAATGGTGTGCTCAGAATGGGTTGACTAATTGCCTAATTGAGCTAGACTCTATGATAAAGAACAGGGGCACAAACAATCTTAAACTCAAGACTATAATCGAAGATATTGTGCAGATAATGAACAATATGAATTGTAGTATTGAACATTGCTTCAGAGAGGCTAACCAAGTGGCAGATGGACTAGCCAAATTTGGTGCCATCCATGTGGGAAGCCATATCTTTCAAAATTGGCAGCAGATCCCCAACAGTTCCAAAGGAGCTTATCACCTGGACAAAGCTCAATTACCTAGCATGAGAATTAAATATGACAAGGCCAACTTCTTTGTTAGTTAATTAGTTTACTTTTGTACATAGTGCTAGTCATGGAACTGGCAACTTTTGATCAGTTCCTTTGAACTCAATGGTGCATCAAGATGTAAGTTTTTGCTGGAAGAAATAAGATGCACATCCATTCATGGATGCAATTTATTAAAAAAAAAAATGTGGTTGTATATTAACCAAGAGTAGATACCATAATTGAAGAAGTGGAAGTTAAATACTTTATAAACGATATATATATATATATATATATATATATATATATATATATATATAACCAGATGTATCTCGAATTTCTTCAACAAGTATCGCTTATCCATAATTATGAAAGACAGGACTATGGATGCAATATAATATGGTGTTATTGGTGAAAGCAATGTACATTCAATTGAAGAAACTCATGAGATGCAAAATTTATATTTAAATAATTCAATTCATAGTATATTTATGGCCTGTAATATAGAGTTTTAAATACATGTGATGTGAATTTTTTTTTCATGCAAATACAATTTGTTCAAGTTTATGCCCGTTTATCAACTCAGTCTATCTTGACCCATCAAAAATTGACTTGATATATAGTCCAAATTAACCTATTAGAAATCTTGTCATAATATTTTCAAAATCATTTTTTTCTTCTTGATGTCATATAGTCATAATAAAAAAGTTATTATCAGATACTAAAAAATTCTAATGAACAAACAAAGTAATTAATATTAAGTCAGAATTAAAGTCATGACCCATATTTTTCGCTCATTTCGGCCCGTATCAATAAACCATCATTTTGATCCGATCAAATTTAGCCAGACACCTCTAAGCCCAAATCCCTAATTTTTTAGTGTGTGCTGAAATATCATTCTGCAACAAAATAAAACATGACAAGTTCATATGAGGCGCCAGCTTGATGAAGGCATTTTGATCTCATTGGTGAAAGGAGTTCCCCAGTTTAGTCCTGAACCTTAGTGTGAAGTGTGTGTTTCTCCACAACTATAGAATAGGTTTGGTTGCTGCAGACCTCAACTCTGCAACAGCTCACCAAAAAAAATAATGAATTCACTCTGAAAAATGGTTAGATGACCTGACTATCGAAGGGCTAAGTTCTGAAACATAAATACCAATGGCAGATCACCAATGTTCCATCATCAAATTTTTGAAAGTATTCCTCTGAGCAAACTATTAAAAACAGTTTAAATCAATGATAACAGGAACCAAGTAAAAGTGAATCATCAAAATGAGTTTTTGCAGATAGCAACTCAAATAGCATTTATACAAACAAATGTTGAAAACTTAACAGGAATTCTCTTCTGTCTTTCAGGTTCACCACTTACAAAACTAGCATCAACATGTCAAGGAAACTGATCATCAAGAGACCTAATCAAGATGATGCTAAACATTTCCTAGGAAGAGCCTTGGTTATCTCTTTACAACATTCAGAGCTCAAAAGCTGCTTTGTCACAAACCTATATGACAATGATAAGCCTGTGAAAGGCACACACGTACTGTGCCCTAATCCTAGCCGCTACTTTGGTGATTAATAAGCATCTCAACATTCATTTATTTCGGAGTACCTAAGTCAACAAAAAAACTCAAAACTGTGGAGATCTCTTGTTAGGTGAAAACAAAGTTCCTGGAACAATAATCATCCCAAATGGACTAAACTCTAAATTTAACCTGGTATTTTACCAGATAAAAAGCTGCAGAAAACTGCTTCATTGCTATTGAGTCATTATACAACCAGAGTGATCCTTTTTCAACACTTTAAGTGACCTGACCTGGAAACCAAGCACATGGCATGAGAAGCACCGATGGCTACTGAAAGCACGTTATGGTATCCAAGTCCATCATCCTCCATAAGAAACTTGACTTCAATAGGAGTTGACTGTTTCTCCGGCAATCCCGGAACACCCAGTTGACAATCTTTTGCATTGCCCCACATGTATAGTTTCCCACCATCTGTCACCAGCAAAATTAATTATTAGTGCATTTCATCCTTTGTACAATAAGCTAAAGATCATACAGCACAGGTCATGGCTTATTAATCAACAGGTCTCTAAAGCAGCGATGGAAAATGGGAACAATTGGATGAGAACAATTCTTTTAAGTCCTTTATTCATAGCTTCGACTTAATGGATGATAATTTCTGCACTAATCCTTGTGTTATGCATCTAACCAAACAGATTGTGACATGTTTTACCTGTTATAGCTGCCGACGATGAACCTCCACAAGATATATAGATGACTTTCTCGTGGGCCAAAGCCTCAACTTGGATAGGGACTTTCTGGTTTTGAAGAGAAGAATTACCCAGTTGACCATGGCCTCCATGACCCCATGAAAGCACTTCTCCTTTATCTGAGAGTAAAGGATACTTCAAATATAAGTATTTCAGATACATAGATAGATATGCATGTGACATAAAGTAGTTTCAGTGTAAGCTACCAGTCAAAGCTAGAGAATGATATCCCCCACTAGCTATCTGAACAACACGAACACCTTTAAGGCTTGGAACTGGTTGCGGTTTCCAACCACCTAATTTGTCACCTCTTCCAAGCTCATAGTTTGAATTGGCTGAGAAAAGAAGAGACCAGAAATGTTATTGATTGAAAGAAAGGTCACATAATAGACGAAAAGTGTTCAAAGTACACCCAAGAAAGTAGAGAAAAAAGAACAATACTGGAATGTTCAGTCCTATACCAGATAAAGTCAAACTCTATCTATTCTATAACTTAGCATGAGACTTGATATTATCCTTACCTGTATCAAAATAGAAGTACAAGACTCATTACTTATTTATTTATAATGTGGAAATCCCCGGAGCCAAGGGCACAAGGTTTGAAACTCGGCAGATTATAGGTTCACCCCTCTACCCTTCTCCATTTAAATACCAAACTTTTAACTATGGTAGGGTTGTGACGTATGCCTAGCCCACATATCACATGTTCACTATTACCACCAGATCAAAGCCCTGGGAGCACAATTTGATGCTTCATCAAGTTTGTTTCTAGGTCTTGTTCATTATTATGGGTCTGGTTTATTATTATGCTGGGCGCCGAACTTGCTGGATTTAAGAGGAACAGATGATCTGAAATAAATACATACATACATTTTATAAGTGGAAGGCTCAAACTAAAATGCTATTGGACAAATAACTTTAATCAAATAAAATTCGTTTAACATTGTTGTACAATACGAAACGTATATTCTTTTTTTTATAAAGGTAACATAACATATAAGAAATCCTATTTACACCAAAAATATAATAGACTAAGGGAACTCATCCTAAGTTTGTGGGTTGGGTTGCTTGTGTCTTCAAAAAAAGTTTTCAAACTATCCACCATATGCAGGCTGGGATCAGCTGCCACCGATTCCCCTCCCCATTTCTTCTACCCATACCTTTCCAGTTGTTGAGTAACTCAAAGGTAGTTTTAGACAAGACCCAACTGGGAGACCTAAAATATAAAAGAGCATGTACCACAGATTTGCAGTTGTCTTGCAATGGATGAAAAGGTGGCCATGTGTCTCCACATCTAATCCACATAGTAGACATCTTGAGCAAATTTGAAAACCACTTCTTTGTAGTTTTTCATGTGTTAGGCATGCTTTCCTAACCACTAACCAGGTAAAACAAGAGAGTTTTGGAGGGATCTTGATCTTCCAAAGCCACAGCATTGTAACGGAAATGTTGTGGTTTAAATTCCAGTAAGCAGGAGGTACATTTTTCGAGAACTCTCTTTCCTACTTTCGTTTAATATATCATGCATGTTATGATAATAACATTTAGGGAATATAGCTATTTTAGTCCCTGTGTTATTGTATTATTTTTTAAAAGCCAATTCAGGTATTTAAATTTTCATTGCGATCTAAGAATTCTTCTTGTATTATTTTGGTGGATTAGTTGTCAGTAACTACACACAATAAGTTGAAAACCAAAACAAAATGCACACAATTGACTGCAAATTTGTTATTTTCGAAGCTTATATTTAATCAAATCGTACATGTTTTTAATCAGGGCGCAGTTCATGGCTGGGGTGGGTGCATTTTGCTCCAATATTCGAAGTCCATTATCAGTTTTCCCAATTTTAAGCTTTGTTTCGAGTCCAGCACTTCTTTTTCTCAGATTTCTCTTTTGATACTTCTTCACTAATGTGAAACCTGTTTCATTCCTCAAAATAATTGTGCAAGATCCTAGAATGATCACAAGTTATAATTTAGTTACGCTAATCTAATAGTAACTTTTGAAGATTGTGAAAATACAGAAGAGGGTGGATAAGTCAAGAACCGTAGCCCACAAGACACTGCTGCAAATGCTTCCAATTTCACTGTACCTAGATTTTGTCCGTATCCAATTGTGAAGACCATCACAAGGATAACTATCTAGCGAACTTCAAAATAATTGGTCTTCAATTGAAGAATTATGCAGCGAAGGCAAAAAAAAAAAAAGATTCTTTGTACAGTGGATGATCCAAACTAGAACGGTAGAAACAAAGTTCTCTTCTGTTTTGACTTGGAGAATTTTATCTTGAAAATAACGAATTGCCCTTCGTAGAGTTATCAGTTCTTTATGGTATTTTGGCTCCGTTAATAAAAGGACTAAAAACAGACACATTACTTGATCAAAGGTCAAATGTGCTTAATAAGATATTATAGGGACTAAAATAGGAATAATACAATAAGGCAAGGACTAAAATAGCTATTTTCCATAACATTTATGTTATTTTAAAAAGTTTGGGACCGATTGACACAAGATACATGTATAATGTATGTGCCCACAAATTAGTATTTGTGTGTATACACACAAAAAAATATGTAATTGGAGTTAGGTTATTCATTTGCTAATTGGAAGTCGTATACATTCATCGACAAGAACAAACACTATTTAAAATGTGTACATGTTCAATGAATATGTCCTTCAGTTTAGAAATGACCCACTAACAAACGTTGAGTGTCTCACAAAAGACATACACTGTCCATGCAACATTAGTTGACCCTTTTGCAACCTACCATTGAGGGAAAAGAAAGGAACAGATCCATGCAATTTGTTATCAGATGACTGTAATTCATGAACAGAATTGCATCAGCTTGGGAAGTGAAATTTCTAGGTTAGCTTGACATGTGAGACATCAAGATGCTCGACTAATCCAGAAGGAACGGGTGAGTGTAATACTAGGATTATGCTCCACTACAAGGCATTTGGATTAAGACTAACTAAACCACTTAATTTTGCAATAATGATATCAAGACAACATCCAAGCCATATTTTGCCTCCACTTGAAGTCATCATTACGCTTCAGCACTCAACTATGATAAAAGAAAAGCATGCAACCTTCCTTATAATTTTTTTGATAAGGATCAAACACAAATAATGGTGTCAACTGGAACAAACCACCCTTCCTTTCAACAAATTGACATCATCATAAGGGAAGAGCATCAAAAAAGCGATAGAATCTTACCTCCCCAATTCCAAAGCTCTCCCTCTTCTGAAAGTGCCATTGTAAAAAACCCACCACATGAAACAGCAGCTACGCTTGTAGGAAGTGATTTTACTTTTAAAGGGATGCTAAGACCACCTGCTTCATTTGGGCCTCGACCTGGACCAAGGCCCAATCGACCATCCCCTTCATCTCGTCCCCAAGTATAAAGTTCACCTATTGACGTCAAGTAAAAACATAAACTCCAAGTTAAAGGAAAAGAATCAGCACTAATTTCTACTTCACATCCAAATTTTATCGAGTAAAAGACAGGAAATAATTAGAACAGCAAGTACTTCACAACATACTCCCTCAATAAGCTGTAGACACACATTCCCATGTCAAATACTATTAATCTTCATTGGAGCGATTTGATGGTAGACATGACCAACAGCTATCAACTATCGGTTTGTTGGTAAGGTGAGAGCTTCAAGCCAGTTTCTAGTGCACCTCCCATATATGCACCACCACACAAAAGAGGGAGGGAAATGCTTCAAGCACAAAACCTTTGACTTCCTTTCCAAAATGGGTTGTTGAATGATGAGAATCTAAGTACGAACTAAAAGCATCAAATTTTTTGTGTGAATCTGGATATTTTCTTCAAATTTTTAAAGTAAAACTTACATTTTCATTTAGTAAACTACATAAAACAAATTAATTTCAATTTTACACATTAATAAGAAAATTTTAAAATTATAATTCAAGGAAAAAGAATTTTTGTCCAAATAGTGATAGTATCATACAAATGGAACAGTGTAGTGAAGAACCACCCATCCTCTACATTCATATCATGACAAACTCCTTTTAAAAAAAACATTATTTCTACCAGTAAAGCAATGGATTCAACAACCTAGGCATGCATTAGGTGGGACACTCAAAAGCACGAATTATCAAACTAAAAATACCATTGGCTACTTTGCATCAAAAAGTATAAGATGTAAGGGTGGCAAAATGGTAAAAATTTACGGCTATCCGCTCCGCCCAAACCAACCCATTTTAAATGGGTTGAATATCCGATCATTTCAAAAGTGGGTCAAATATGGGTCAGCCCATACTATCCACCGAAAATTATTACTCAGCTCACAACTTGCATCTTTTACACCCTCTTTTACACACAAAGGGAAAAATAAAAGTAAACTAAGGGTATTATTTTATGTTTTTTAACGAGATAATCACATCATTCAAAACTGGGCAAGTAGTATATTCTTTTTTTTTTTTTTGGATAAAGTGGGCAAGTAGTATATTTTATTTGTTAAGATCCAAATTTCTCATTCTAAAGTAAAGGCTTACCAGTAAATATTCTTTGAATAACTTGATAGTATACAAAAAACCATTTACACTAACATTATATAAACTCTTAGTAATATCCCCCTATACCAATTTATGTGGCATACTTTCCTTTATAGTCTGTTCCAGAAAAAAATTACACCTTTCTATAATTGGGAAGTGTTAGAATAGAAATAGGTAATACACAATCCTACTTAAAATAGGAATAGGAATAATATATAGTTTCCTACTTGGTAAAGGATTGTATTATAGTGCCTATAAATAGGGTTTCTACGTAATGTAGACACACAACAATTCAATAATATTTTTCTCCTATATTACTCACATGGTATCAGAGCCTCTACGATCTTGGTAGAGAATAGGTACGAAATGCGGGAGGGGTACAGAAAGCTCGACCTGGGTAAGAATTTTAGGGTTACCTTTGCAATTCTGGGACCAAAAAATTTTCAAGGCTATTGGAGATTTTTGCGGAGGGTGGGTAGAGACAGAAGAGGAAACCCAATTGAGAAATCATCTCAAGTGGGCAAGAATCAGAATCAAAGGAGATGGAGCAGACATACCCAAAGAGGTGACCATCGACGGGGGTGAAATATGCTATACAATGCAAATTTGGACCGAATCGCCGGTAAGGGTGGTCGCCGGAGAAGACCGGAACACTGAAGTCATTACCCAGCGGATACGAGGCAGAGAACCATTGGGTAAAGACGAGAACCTCCTGCAAAGTCAAAAAGCAACAAACACAGCAGGTGAATCACATGTTTTGACAGAAGAGCATGGGCAGATTTTGAAAATAAATAAAGGAGTGGGCCGGGGGGAGTCCAACTCAAAACAAAGCCCAATTCAAAGGTTTGGGCCGGAGCAAACTAAAAAAGGTCATTTAAATAAAAAACTTGACGTAATATGTGATAAGCAAGGGAGTTTTATCGAAGGGTTAAAGGACATCAAGGAACTAGCGTCTCAGTTCCTACATGCGTACAACAAAATGGAAAAAGCGAAGATGGTAGAGAACATCAACAACTCTGCAAATCAAAATTTCGGAGAGTCAATTAACCAGATGGAAGAGGCTGTTGAACCAACTCGCAATAAAGCAAAGGAGATCGACCAACCTAAGGATGTTGGGGAGAATTCAGGAGTACAAAAATCGCCAGAAGAAGGCTGGCAAATTCAGCAGATTCATGATGTTGAGCCAGTATCCATACAAAGCCATAGAGACCAGACAGATGCAGAGGTTGAAGCATCCAATTGGGTAAGTTCACATATTTTGGAACTTAGCAGAACTTACGGAGTGGCGTTTGAAGGTTTTAGGGGAGAAACACATACATTACTGATGAAGATCGATGAAAGAAAAAGGGGGATGGAGAAGAAAGGGGAAAATAGTGAAGCAGCAACTCCTCGACACATAGGAATTGGCAAGAATGAGTTGAAGAATTTGCAGTCAGATTTGAATGAGGAAGTTGAAGGTGTAAGGAACAGAGGGAGAGTCCAGCCACTATTTCTCAAATGAAAGTAAATATATTATCATGGAATGTTAGGGTGATTAACAAGATTTCAACAAGGAATCTGGTTAAGAGCTCTCTACTTAAATGGAGAGCTGATGTTTACTGCTTTCAGGAGACAAAAATCAGCAAGGATGTAGACAGGATTGCCAAACAATTGTGGGCTAGCAGATGGATGAGGTATGGGTATATCGAAGCCGATGGCAGCAGCGGGGGGGTCCTGATAATTTGGGATTCAAGAATTTGGGTAGGCAGTAGTGTAGAGGAAGGCAAATTCTCAATTACATACAAATTCGAAGCTGTCCAAGATGGGTTTTGCTGGTTTCTCACTGGTGTGTATGCTCCACACACTAGAACTGAAAAATTAGAATGCTGGGAAGAAATTGCTGCATTTAGGGAGCTAAGTGGAGGTCCATGGGTTACCTGTGGGGACTTGTGGGGACTTCAACACTGTTAGAACAATGGCCGAAAGAAGAGGATGCAGGAGAATAACCAATGTAATGACTGATTTCTTGAGGTGGATAGAGGATATGGAGTTACATGACCCTTGTCTAAAGGGTGGGAATTTCACTTGGTTCAGAGGGCCTAACCATCAAAGTGTTGCTAGGCCGGATAGGTTTCTCTACTCAACTGAGTGGGAAGAACAATTCAGAAACATTAGACAACAAATTATGCCTAGAGTTATATCTGACCACAGCCCCATTATGCTACAATGTGGTGACTGGGAACAAAGGAAGCCTTACTTCAAATTTGAAAATTGGTGGACTAATGTTGAGGGTTTCAAAGATTTAATTCAGGACTGGCGGAATGGTTTTGTTGTGGAAGGATGCCCAGAGTTCAAACTTAGCATGAAATTAAAGATGCTAAAGCAGAAAATCAAAGAATGGAGCGGTGTAACTTTTGGGGAACTCATCAACAAGAAAAACAGGTTACTAAATGAGCTAGCTGAGATAGATTTGATTCAGAATGACAGAATGTTGACAGAGGATGAGATGATTATTAGAGCAATGATCCTAGTTGAGCTAGAAGAGTTAGCAAAGAATGAAGAGTCCAAGTGGAGACAGAAATCCAGAGTATTATGGCTAAAGCAGGGAGATAATAATACCAAGTTCTTTTATGGAGTGGCAACAACACATAGGAGATACAACACCATCGATAGACTGGTTATTAGCGGGGAGGAGAGTAAAGATCCGAAAGAAATCAAAGAGCATATAACAGAATTCTGTAAGAAGCTATACACTGAATCAGAAAGCTGGAGGCCACCTTTTGTGACGACGAACTGCCCCAGAATAAGTCAAGAGGAGCAAGAATGGATGCAGAGACCATTCTCAGAAGAGGAAGTGGTACACATTCTCAAATTGTGTGATGGGGATAAAGCCCCTGGCCAGATGGTTTCACTATGTGTTTCTTCAAGGAGTGCTGGGAGATCATAAAGGATGATGTGATGCAAACAATTCATAACTTCCACCAGAATGAAGTGTTTGAAAGATCCTTGAATGCCACCTTTGTGGCATTAATCCCTAAGAAGTATGGAGCAGAGGAACTCAAGGATTTTAGGCCAATAAGTCTGATTGGTGGAATGTACAAAATCATCGCTAAGTTGATCACTGAAAGAATGTGTTAGGATTCTTAGAGAAGGATCGAGTCACAGGACGATGAACAAGAAAATCTAAATCAATTGACTTTGACTTTCCCTTGCCTTTGTTCAAATTCCTAGATCGACCTATTTTTGTATATAACTTCAGCTCATTGAAGGGAGACTGAAACCTTAGAGTTCAATGGAAGAGAGAACTCCGATCTCTTGCTTTTTACTAAAATATGACTTACCAATTTATTCCTCAAAAGCCCCTTTAAATAGGAGTCTTATTACATCAATAGCAAGTCTAATTCTTATGAAAGTAGGAGACCTAAATCCTATTCCAAACTAATAACTATAACTTAACCTAATCCTTATAAAACTATGAAATATAAACCCTATTCTAGAATAATAAATAAAGCTACTAAAAATATAATTAAATACTTAATTTAAGGACTTCCAACACATCCACAACATTACCCCCCTCTTACGTTGAAAGAGCTTGTCCTCATGCTCGAATTGCACGGCAATCATCCAGAACTTCTGGAATATTGTCTACTGAATCATCCAATTCCAGCCAGAAAAGTTGTTTGCACTGGTGAATGGCTGAATATAGTTCGTCACAATTATAGCATAATCCCTTAGCTCTTCTCTCTGCCATTTCTGCACGAGTTAATCGCTTGACCAAAGGGGTCTGGTTGCTGGTCTTGGTATTAAATGAATCGACTGAACTTGTAGCAGATTTTGCCAAGTTTACTGTGCTGCCAAGACTACTCTGGGACTGCTGCCCTTTTTGCAGTTGTTGTTTTTGCTCTAAAGCCCTGGCTACACTCATAGCCGTTGATAAGTCAGGTGGTTTGAGCAATTGCACGTCCAATTTAATTGAATCATCTAACCCTGCCATAAATATTCCCACATGTAAGTGTTCTGGAATAAGCTCATCAGCCCTAGCCAACTTTTCTTGAAACTGACGTTGATAAATTTCAACCCTACCAGTTTGTCGAAGCGTGACCAATTCACCTACCGGGTTGCTGCTTTCAGGAGGTCCAAATCGCTGGAAACATTGTTTTTGGAAGTCTTCCCAACTCATTGGTCCCTTCGCTCGTTTAAGCTGATAATACCATAATTGTGCTTCTCCCAACAGGTGAAATCTAGCCACTCCAACCTTTTCTGCATTTGTTGTATGTTGATTTTCAAAAAACTGCTCACAACGATATGCCCAAATCAGTGGGTCGTTGGTGCCATCATAAGTAGGAAAATCCATTTTTGCATACCTTGGTATTGTCGAATTGGAATTACCACTAGTTTGATGATTATGCTCAGTTGGTTGAATAGGCAATGTATTGCCTCTAGGAGCCGGATTTGTTGATTTACCAATTGTCTGGGCATTACTTGATTCTGCCCCATGGACTACTGGTTTTGTAGAGCCAATTCCCAGTCTAGAAAATTGTTCTTGAATGACTTGGACAATTCTTTCACCGAGACGTTGTTCCATAGCTGCAAGTTTAGTACCTGGAATTGATCTCATCGCCCATTGTGTTAGGCTCTGATACCAAATTGTTAGGATTCTTAGAGAAGGATCGAGTCACAGGACAATGAACAGGAAAATCTAAATCAATTGACTTTGACTTTCCCTTGCCTTTGTTCAAATTCCTAGATCGACCTATTTTTGTATATAACTTCAGCTCATTGAAGGGAGACTGAAACCTTAGAGTTCAATGGAAGAGAGAACTCCGATCTCTTGCTTTTTACTAAAATATAACTTACCGATTTATTCCTCAAAAGCCCCTTTAAATAGGAGTCTTATTACATCAATAGCAAGTCTAATTCTTATGAAAGTAGGAGACCTAAATCCTATTCCAAACTAATAAATATAACTTAACTTAATCCTTATAAAACTATGAAATATAAACCCTATTCTAGAATAATAAATAAGGACTTCCAACGCATCCACAACAGAATGAAAACAGTTATGGGGAGACTGATTAACGAGCATCAAATGGCTTTTTTGAAGGATAGACAGATAATGGATGCTTCTTTATTGGCTAATGAGTTGGTCGACTCCAGGGTAAAGCAAAAGATACCAGGTATTCTATGCAAATTGGACATAGAGAAGACATACGACCATGTAAATTGGAACTACCTATTTAAAGTTCTGAGTGACATGGGGTTTGGGAGGAAATGGGTGAATTGGATCAAGTTTTGTGTGTCAACAGTGAAATTCTCAATCATTATAAATGGGAGTCCAGAAGGTTTCTTTCAATCACAAAGGGGACTGAGACAAGGAGATCCCATGTCCCCTTTCTTATTCCTTCTAGCAATGGAGGGACTCAACTACATGGTTAGAAAGGCTAATGAATTGGGGTGGATAAGAGGCTTTGGTGCATATACTAACATAGCTAATAACATGGAGATTACACATCTATTGTATGCAGATGATTCTCTTGTGTTCTGTGGTGCAGAAGTGTCGCAAATTAGGCATCTGAGGGCAATACTAACCATATTTGAAGCCATCTCAGGTCTACATGTGAACTGGCAGAAGAGTTGCCTGTTCCCAGTTAATCAAGTCAATAATATGCAAGGCCTAGCCGACAACCTGGGCTGCCAAGTGGCCTTTCTTCCCACCAAATATCTGGGGATGCCCTTGGGAGCCAAGAACAAAGAATTGGAAGTATGGAGTGAAGTCTTGGAGAGAAGTGAAAGGAAGCTGACAAGGTGGAAGAGTCAATATTTATCTCTGGGAGGTAGAGTGACTCTCATAAAATCAGTTCTGGATGCCCTCCCAACTTATATGCTAAGTCTTTTTCCACTACCAAAAAGTATTGGAAAGAAACTCAACAAGTTGAGAAGGGTGTTCCTCTGGCAAGGGAACAAAGGGAAGCAAGGATACAACTTGGTTAAATGGGAAGAGGTGATAATGAGCAAAGCACAAGGAGGTCTGGGCATTAAGAATTTTAAGTATTCAGAACACTAGTTTGCTGCAAAAATGGTTGTGGAGATTCTGTTGCGAAGATACAGCATTATGGAGGAGGTTCATAGCTGAGAAATATGGCCTACAGAGCAATTGGATAACTGAAGAGGTGAATGGTACTTTTGGGTGCTCAGTATGGAAAACTATTAGGAGAATGTGGACTGACTTCAATGCGCAGGTGACTTTCAGAGTGGGGAATGGCCTGAAGATCAGTTTCTGGAATGAGATCTGGTTAGGCGATGTGAAAATGAGGATACTCTTTCCTGACTTGTACATTATCAGCCTACAACAGAATGACACTATAGCGCAGATGTGGAGTCCTCAAGGCTGGAACCTTATGTTTAGAAGGGCTCTAAATGATTGGGAGGTTGAAAGAGTAGCAGACTTACTCCAGGCCTTGAACCTGTTCCTTGGCATCAATGCAGAGTCCGACAAACCAGTTTGGAAATTGCATAGTAGGGGAGTTTTTTACAGTAAAGTCTTGTTACTGGGAAAGAAACACCAACCACTCTTTGACAACATCTTGGCCCTGGAAATTAATATGGAAGATTAAGATCCCTCTAAAAGTTGCTTGCTTCACTTGGTTGGTAATTAGAAGAGCTTGTCTAACACACGAAGTGCTACAAAGAAGAGGTATACAGATCTGCTCAAGGTGGTTTATGTGTGAACAAGAGGCAGAAGAAAATGGCCATTTATTTTTGCACTGCAGGATGGCTACAGATCTGTGGAACATGTTCATTTGTATACTCGGGGTTAATTGGACAATGCCCAGAACCACTTTTGAGGTACTAACACACTGGCAAGGAATTGGGAAGAGAGGATCAAATGGAGATTGGTGGAAAAATGTGCCGGCTTGCATTTGGTGGACACTATGGAAAGAAAGGAATGGAAGGTGCTTTGAAGGGAGGACTAGCAGTTCCCAGACAATCAAGATGAGATGCCTTAGTCTTTTGTTTTTTTGGTGTAAGCAAGATTTAGTGGGGGAAGTAGATAGTTTAGTGGAGTTTATAGGACAATTGTAAATTTTTGAAAATTTGGTTTTGGATTTGAGAATGACGGCACCCCCTGGGGGTTTGTAAATCTCTCCTCATCAATTTCTTAATGAGGTCTTTTGTGTTAATACAAAGTTACCTATTTCAAAAAAAAAAAAAAATCAAAGAACTTTTGCTGCCGGCAGGCGGATATTACCCATATATGCCGCCCATCTTATCAATGATTATATTAGCAAAAGTTGGGTCGTCGTGTATGTTTCAGGTAACTATTTTCTCAATCTAATTTGTATAGCACCACATCATCATTACGGTGGCTACTTTCTTATATCTAATTTATGTAGCACCGTGCCATCTCTCCGATAACTACCTTTCATATTTAATTTGTGTAGCACTGTGCCATCTTTTCGATGACTACTTTTTTCATATCTGATTTACGTAGCACTGTGTTTTTTCGGTGACTACTTATTTGTGTAGGGTCGTTCCATCATTCCGACTCTACCCATATAATTTCTCTTTTTCAGTAGGGTCGTGTCGTCAATCTCGTCAATCTGACTCTAATCCGTATAATTTCTATTTTCCAATAGGGTCATGCCATTAATCTGACCCTATCCATATAATTCTCTTTATTAGTAGGGTCGTGTCATCATTCCGACTCTGCCCATATAATTTTATTTCTCAAATCGTGACCACTTTCAGCCATCAAATCTAATACTCTGACACATTAGCATGTTCCGATTTTGAGCACTTTCTAGCGATCATGCATTCTGAAGAAGTCTATATGGAGCAACCACCTAATTTTGTTGCTCAGGGGGAGTATACCAGCCTTGTATATCGATTACATAAGTCACGTTTTGGTCTGAAACAGTCTTAGCAAGCTTGGTTTAGGAAGTTCAACACCGTAATTTTATCACTCTGTGTTTTATCGGCATCATGCATCAAATTCAATATTTCACTAAAAGACCAAGCACATTGAGATTGACTGACATCATGCATCAAATCTAGTATTTCATGAGAAAACTAAGCATATTGAGATTAAATGTCAATTTTGTGAAGTTGAGCGATCAACTTGCAGATATCTCACCAAGTCTCTCATCGGTACTCGTATTAATTACATGTGTAACAAGATAGGTACATATGACTTGTATACACCAACTTGAGGGGGAGTGTTAGAATAGAAATAAATATATACAATCCTACTTAGAATAGGAATAATATATAGTTTCCTACTTGGTAAAGGATTGTATTATAGTGTCTATAAATAGGGTTTCTATATAATATAATAATGTAGACATAACAATTCAATAATATTTTTCTCCTATACTTCTCACAAAAAGAATTAACTTGAAAAGTTTCATTTTACCCTTAATGAAATGATTTTATAGCCACACAAATGTTTAAGAATAGATTTAGACCACAGATTTCAAAAGTCTCCTTGCTTTCTTAAACTTTGTGTCAAGTCAGATGGTGCCACAAAAAATTGGGACAGAGGGACTACCATGTTTGGTAGCATTATTTTGCTATGTAGTATAAAATTCAACACAACTAATACAATGTTTGGGTTGCAACTTGGAAACCCGCATAACTAATATATGTAAAAGTTGTGAGGAAATCTATGCATTATTTTATACAGGATAGAAGATGGAACAACTAATCCCCGTATAAAATAATACATAGATTTTCTTACAACTAATCTTTGTATTACTAATGCTTGAGTAACTCTAACCAACTACCAAACGACCCCTTAAACCTATATGAGTAAGCCCTCCTTTTTATGTTTTCAATTGTATTTGTTTATTGTGAATTTACTGTAATCTGAGAGTACTTATTTCTTCTACACCAATGTTTCCCTTTTTTTATGGATAAAACTAAGATTTAGTTTGCTATATTTTTTAATATTTTGAATAAATTTATTTATTTCATTCTCCTTGTCAACTTTGGTTAAAAGAAGTACAACATATGAGATTTTGATTTATTTGAAAACATTACTTTTTCATAGGTACTGAAAACCATTATCCTCCATGAAGAATCTCAATGAAAAGTACCTAAATTAAATAGAAACAAAACCTAAGAACCATAAAGGAAAAAAAAAAGAGAAGAAAGAAAAACTCATGTATTATTTAAGAAGCAATGGATAATATGAAGAGAGAAGGAAAAAAAACTCATGTATTATTTTAGAGCAATGGATAAAATGAACATCCATTTTTTTAATGAAGAATATGGATATACATATTATCCAATGGTTAACCCATTTTTTATCTGTATCAATCATGAGTGGGTCGGATATTTTATTCATTTTCGACCTGACACAACCGTTTGCCACCCCTAGCTTAAGAAAAGCCTTCTATACAACTATCGTCTTCTCCTTCTATTCAAGGAAGACCTTTTCCTTTTCCAAATTATTACAATCACATCTCCGTTTATTTTTTAAAATTATTATTATGTAACAATAGACAAAGTGTTAAAGAATATGGATGGGCAATGTAAAGCAAAATAATTGTAAGTTCCTGGAATGAAAACTTTATTTCTCTCTCAGCTCTCTTCTACAGAAACCTTATGGGGTAATATCCATGAAACATAATTTTTTCCCCTTTTGTTTCAATTTCTATCTCTATTGGATAGAAGAGATACGTACATGTATAGCATAATGATTTAGTAAATGCATAAAATAATGGTAATTTAATTCTCTCTTTTTGTTCTCTTTCTTTGGAGGTAGGTGGCAGAAATAAAAAGCTAAGGATAAATATAAATTGCCACATTAAGTTTTGAAATGCTCTCAGGCACATTTTACGAGGTAGTCATCTAAAGTCGAACTTTTGGATACCTTCTCTGGTGGTATTCGACCACCGGAGACTTATTTACTCTTTTATGTTTTTCTTTGTTTAAGCCTTTATTTATCATGGATAATTGTATTTACTTCAGGTTTTTTTTTTTGTGGGGGGGGGGGGGGGNCTGGGTAAGGGTGGACATTCAATAGTTCATTTCGGTTTTTGAATTTGGTGTACCAAACACCACGTTTGGTCCCCTAGTAGTCTGGCCTTGTGAACGCCAAAAAGGCACTAACAATTTAACAAAACTTCACAAACACAAATGACCATGTCATCACACAACAATGCACCACATGTGCATTCATGAGTTCTTCACTCATTAAACTAACAAGTAACAATGCACTTCAATTATTCACCACATATCAACTTCAAAACATTAATATTTTGACAATAACAAAACTCAAGTGCAATGGCCAAATCACACCAAATTTTCCACCAACAATGTAGTTTCTTCCATGAGACCACTGCCAACAATAACAAAACTTTAGTACTTTACGCCCTTCTTCATTGTCTTGACCACTTGAACTTTTAAGATAAAACCAAAAGTTAGAATACTACTTTTAAGATTAGAAAAAAATATAATCAAATAAATATCCTATTGAACTCACCACTATTAAATACTTGAGAATTACAATCATACATCAACAATGCAAGACCTTCTTCCACTATTTGTCATCTCTAAAAATAATAAAATCAAATATGTCATACACCACTTAAGGATTTTATTTTTTGCGAAAACAAACAAAAAATACAAAGTTCAATTTTCTCAAGAAACTCCAATTTTCTTCAACACAAATAGGATTAGTCTCTTATCTAAGTCAATCTTGGACACAAATAAGAGATATTGCACACATTTGGGAGTCTATGAACTTCTAAATGGATCAAGAATACGACCACGGGTGCTAAATGCACATTCGACATAGGAATAATCAATACATCTCGAGAAAACTGTGAAAGTATAAGAAACTTAGTAGAACTTTTCACCAAATTAAGATATCAAAATCCTCAGATTCAGGCTTTTCAACAAGGTATCTTTCCAGCTCAGATTTAGTGCCTCAACTTTTAGAATCTTTCTTTTGTTTCTTCATGTAAAACTTAGTTCTAAATTTTGAAAAAGACCACAAATAGATGATTGATTCTTAGAACCTTTTGAATAGTTACTTACACAGACCGCAAACAATTCCTTCAAATAAGTTTCTTTACTATCTTTCTCTTTTCTTCCCTAAGTAATTCTTCAAGAGCAAAACTAACGTATACAAACTTATTACGAGGATCTAACACAGAAGCAATAAAAAGCATTTTGTTCATCTTTTCAGGAGTACCCCAATAAATCTTAAACTTTTCTTTCATCCCCACTTCACGCAAATCAACATCATCACTTGTCATACACTCTTTCAAATATGCATCAAGCTCACATATATCCTCAAAATGAACATTACAAGTAACATACTATGAACCTGAAACTTTCAATGTGAGCTCATAAAATTTTTCAAGAAACTATGTGACATTCCTCACATCAACTTAATCATCATTTTGGATTGAACCTGCAATACTAACATCTTCACAAAATCAGTAGCAAGATCGGAATTAAAGTTACCATCATAAAGATCAAACCTCTCAAAGGCCTACTCAAACTTTTCCGCAACATCAAATAGGTGGAATTCCACCTAGTAGGCACATCTAAAAATAACATTTTATCACATTCTATCTTTTGCATTTCAAGATTTTTTTGTCCTTGGAGAAGATGATCTAACATATTTCACCATTTGTGTTACCCGTTTGATAGAAGAACCAATTTCTTTCAAATCATCTTGCACAATTAGATTAAGTATGTGAGTCATACATCTCATGTGGAGATGCTTACCATTCATCATATTAGTTTCCCACATATCTAACTTTCTAGACAACTCTGTAACTGCGACATTATTGAAGAAGTATTATCAACAATAACAATGAAGACATTGTCCAAGTTCCAATCAAGTAAACAATTACTAATAGACTCTACCAAATGCTCGCCTTTATGACTAGTGATAGGACAAAAATTAAAAATTCTTTTATGAAGCACCCAATTCCTATCAATAAAGTGAGTTGTCAAACACATATAATTAATTATTTGTAGTCAAACACATGTGTTTGACTGCTCACTTTATTGACAGGAATTGGGTGCTTCGTAAAAGAATATTGATTTTTTGTCTTATAGCCATAAAGGTGAGCATTTGGTAGAGTCTATTAGTAATTGTTTACTTGATTGGAATTTGGACAACGTCTTCACATGTTATTGTTAATAATGAATGCTTCTTCAAATAATGTCGCAGTTACAGAATTGTCTAAAAAGTTAGATATGTGAGGAACTAATATGATGAATGGTAAGCATCTCCACGTGAAATATATGGCTCACATACTTAATCTAATTGTGCAAGATGGTCCGAAAGAAATTGGTCCTTCTATCAAACGAGCAAGGCAAATGGTGAAATATGTTAGATCATCTTCTGCAAGGACAAAAAACTTTTTGAAATGTGTAGAAATGCAAAAGATAGAATGTGATAAAATGTTATCTTTAGATGTGTCTGCTAGGTGGAATTCCACCTATTTGATGTTGGACACGTCAGAAAAGTTTGGGAAGGCCTTTGAGAGGTTTGATCTTTATGATGGTAACTTTAATTCTTATCTTGCTACTGATGTTTGTGAAGATGGAAGTATTGAAGGTTCAATCCAAAATGATGATTGGGTGAAGGTGAGGAATGCCACAAAGTTTCTTGAAAAATTTTATGAACTCACATTGAAAAATTCAGGTTCACAATATGTTACTTGTAATGTCCAATTTGAGGATATTATATGAGCTTGATGCATATTTGTAAGCGTGTATGACAAGTGATAATGTTGATTTGCGTAAATGGTTGTGGGGATGAAAGAAAAGTTCAAGACATATTGGGGTACTCCTGAAAATATGAATAAATGTTTTTTATTGATTCTGTGTTGGGTCCTCGTATAAGTTTGTGTACGTTAGTTTTGCTCTTGAAGAATTACTTGGGGAAGAAAAGGGTAAGATAGTAAATAAAGAAACAAAAACTTACTTGAAGAAATTGCTTGTTGTCTATGTAAGTAAGTATTCAAAAGGTTCTAAGAATCAATCATCTTCATCTGATTCATCTACTTGTGATCTTTCTCAAAATTTGAGAACTAAGTTTTACATGATGAAACAAAATGAAGATTCTGAAAATTTAGGCACTAAATCTGAGTTGGAAAGATACCTTACTGAAGACCAAGAGCTTGAATCTGAGAATTTTGATATCTTAATTTGGTGGGAAGTTAATTCTCCTAGGTTTCCTATACTTTCATAGTTGACTCGAGATGTATTGACTATTTCTATGTTGAGTATGGCATTGGAATGTGCATTTAGCACCGGTGGTTGTATTCTTGATCCATTTGGAAGTTCATTGACTCCCAAATGTGTGCAATGTCTTAATTGTGTCCAAGATTGGCTTAGACAAGAGACTAATCCTATTTGTGTTGAAAAAAATTTGGAGTTTCTTGAGAAAATTGAACTTGGTATGACTTCATATTTTTTGTTTGTTTTCGCAAAAAATAAAATACTTATTGTGTTGTATGACATATTTGATTTATATTTTTAGAGATGGCAAATAGTGGACAAAACTCTTGCATTGTTGATCTATGATTGCAATTTTCAAGTATTTAGTAGTGGTGAGTTCAATACGTTATTTATTTGATTATATCTTTTTTCATTTTAAAAGTAGTATTTTAACTTTTGGTTTTATCTTAAAGGTTCAAGTTCAAGTGGTCAAGACAATGAAGGACGTAAAGTACTAAAGTTTTGTTATTGTTGGCACTTGGCAATGAGAGTTTGTCTTACTCATGAAGTGTGACAAAAAAAAAAAAGGAAGAGTAGTGGTGACTAGATGCTTTCCATGCAATGAAACTAGGGAGACAAATAACCATCTTTTTTTGCATTGCAAGTTCACTGCACAACTATGGAACCAATTCTTTAGTCTCACAAAGACTGAATGGACGATGTCCAACAATGTTTGAGCATACTGCTGATTTAATGAGTTGTTGGATGAGAAGAGGAGGAAGCAAGAGCCAAAAAAAAAGGTGGAGGATAATACCCTCATGTATATAGGGGACAGTGGGAAGACAGAAATGGGAGATGTTTTACAGACAAAATCAAGTCCATTCATGATGTGAAATGGAAATTCTTAGTGTCTATTTTTTTGGTGTAAAGGAAACAGTATAGAGGAAGTAGATGAGCTAGTATAGAGGAAGTAGATGAGCTGGTAGACTTCTTTTTTTTTGAGAATGGTAACTTTTTCTTCTATTTATCCACAGGTATACTACATCAAAGTAGCCCCTCTTCCAAAAGTATTACAAACTAGACTGACTCCATCTGTGCTTTTGTCACAAATAGTCTAAAACATCAAAAAGTTCTTCTGCCTGTACTAAAACTTTCTGTTTACACCAAAAATAATAAAGAGCTATACAATTCATCTTGAAATTCTGCACATTGTTCTTCTTGCCCTCAAAACATCTTTGATTCCTTTCTTTCCACACTGTTCACCATATACAAGCTGGGACAATCCTCCATCTCTCCTCCTTAATTGTAGTATTGCCAATATTGATCCAACAATTTAGGAGTTGTGCTATGTTTCTTGGTTTCACCCAAGTGATCTTTCTAAGGCTGCTGAATATTCTCCATAATTGATCTGTCCATTTGCAATGCAAAAAGAGATGGTTGACTGTCTCTTCCTGTTCCTCACACAAATAGCATCTTGAGCATAGTTGGAACTTCCTCTTCTTTATATTCTCTTGTGTCAGCAATGCTTCCTTTGCTAGTAACCATGTGAAACAGTTTACCTTGTATGGGATTTTAGGTCTCCATATCATCCGTCATGGCCATAGCTCCATCCTATCATTTGAATTTGATTGATTAAGATCTTTGTAACCTGACTTGACACTGAAAACCCCTTTGCTACCAATCTTCCACACAACCTTGTCTTCTTCCCTAGTCAAATTGCTAAATTGTGCCATTGTATCATGGAAGGCCACTATGTTCCCCATCTCCCAATCATTTAGATTCCTCCTAAGATGTAAGTTCCACCCCTGTCCTGTCCATATTTCAGCCACAGTTGCATTTTGTTAAAGGCTTAGTGTATATAAGTCTGGAATAATTGTTTCAGGGTTCTTTGGGCTATCCATCTGTCCTCCCAAAATGACACCTTCATTCCATTACCCACCTGGAATCTGATTCAAGAAAGGAACAGAGGCCAAAGATTTCTTATTGATCTCCAGATACCACATCCATATGGTGTAGTTACCATCTTTGTCATCCACCTATTCTCCATTTCATATTTTGCCCTAATCACCTCTCTCCATAGCATATTCTCTCCTGTCATAAACTTCCAAAGCCATTTTAGCATTAGGCTTTTGTTTTGTTTCTTCATGTTCCTGATCCCTAGTCCCCCCTCTTTCTTATTTTTTATGACCTCTTCCCATTTGACTAGATGAAACTTCTTTTTATCTTCATTTCCCTGCCATAAAAAACTTCTTCTCAAAGCATCTATCCTCTGTATTACATTGTCTGGTGCACAGACATCATATAAGCAGGTATTGCATCTAGCACACTATTAACCATGGTTAATCTACCTCCCCTAGACAGATATTGGCTCTTCCAATTGGTAAGCTTCTTTTCGCATTTTTCTATCACTCAATTCCAGATCCCTATTGATTTGCTCTTTCCCCCCAATGGCATACCTAGGTATATGGTTGGTAGTTCCCCTACCCTACCACCCAAAACCCCTACCAGACTCTACACCTGAGCCACTTCATTTATGGGATAAATGAAACTCTTCACCCAATTGATATGTAATCCAGAGACTGCTTCAAAGATGATGAATATTACTCTTAGGATCAACATTTGCTCTATCATTGCTTCACAAAAAATAAGGGTATCATCTGCATATTGCAGATGTGTAATCTCCAAGCCATTTTGTGCACTGCTGTCCACCCTAAAGCCCCTTACCCAACCCTTCCTCTTTGCTGTGTGAATTAGGTTTCTCAAACCTTCCATTGCTAAGATGAATAAAAAGGGTGACAGGGGGTCACCTTGTCTCAGTCCCCTTTGGGATGAAAAGAAACCACTAGGAGTTCTATTAACTAAAATAGAAAACTTGACTGTGCTTATGCAGAATTTCACCCATCTAATCCATTTGGCTCCAAAACCCATCCTTTGCATCATAAGCAGTAAGAAATTCCAGTTTAAATGATCATACGCCTTCTGTATATCAAGCTTGCATAGAATTCCAGGGCACTTGCTTCTCTGTCTAGACTCAACACATTCGTTTGCAATCAACACTGCATCCATTATTTGTCTACCTTTTATGAATGCCATTTGTTGGCTGTCTACAAACCTGTGTAGCACTTTCTTTAACCTTTCTGCCAGCAGTTTAGCAATGATCTTGTAAACTCCACCTATTAGACTAATGGGTCTAAAATCTGTCAGTTCCTCAGCTCCCACTTTCTTAGGAATTAAAGCCACAAAGGTGGAATTAATACTCTTCTCAAACCTCTCTGCCTTATGAAACTGCTGCACTGTAGCNCTGTGTAGCACTTTCTTTAACCTTTCTGCCAGCAGTTTAGCAATGATCTTGTAAACTCCACCTATTAGACTAATGGGTCTAAAATCTGTCAGTTCCTCAGCTCCCACTTTCTTAGGAATTAAAGCCACAAAGGTGGAATTAATACTCTTCTCAAACCTCTCTGCCTTATGAAACTGCTGCACTGTAGCCACCAGATCAGGTTTAATGATGTCCCAACATTGGCTGAAGAAAGCCAGGGAGTAACCATCTGGCCCTGGTGCTTTGTCCACTGCACACGCTTTTATGCTCTCTAGAATTTCCTGCTGCTCAAAAGGTGCCAAGAGTAATTTGTTTTCTTCTTCATGAATCATAGGACAGTTTCTCATCTCTAGGTAGGGTCTCCATTGTTCTGGCTCAGAGTATAGTTCCTCATAATAAGTTACTATCTCTTTCTGTATCTCCTCTGGTTCAGTCAAGTTTTCTCCTCTCACTTTCAGCTTTGAGATTGTATTCATTCTCCTGTGTGCATTTGCAGTTCTGTGGAAGAAATTAGTGTTTCTATCCCCCTGCTCTAGCCACACAGCCCTAGATCTTTGCCTCCAAGCTATTTCCTCCCTTCTAGCTATGTCTTCAAACTCACTGATTAATGTTGTTTTAGAGGTTATCTCTTCTGGCCTCAAGGTTTTGTTCTCCTGTATCTCCTCTAATTCAGCTAGCTGTTTCAAGACATTTTGTTTTTGTGTTCCCAAGTTCCCTTGTGCAGTTTTGCTCCATTCTTTCAGCTTTTCTTTTAGTGCTTTGAGCTTTGTAACCAAGACATAGTCAGGTTTCCCTATAAAACTGAAGGAGTTCCACCATCCTTTAATTTTGTCATTGAAACCCTCGATGTCCAACCACCAGTTCTCAAATTTAAAGTATGACTTTGTGTTTTCCCAAGCACCGCATTGTAACATTATAGGAGAGTGATCTGATGTCACTCTGTGAAGTATGTGCTGCCTGATATTTCTAAAATTTGCTTCCCACTCTTCCGAGAACAAAATTCTGTCAAGTCTTGCTGCTGTTGTATGCCTGTCTCCTTTCTCCCAGGTGTATTTTCCCCAGATAATTCAGGATCAGCTAACTCCATGTCTTCTATGAAATCTGAGAAATCTGTCATTCCTTTGCTGATTCTGTTGCAATTTTTCTTCTCCGATGGGTACCTCACAGTGTTGAAATCCCCACATAGGACCTAAGGTCCTGCAATCAACCCCCTGGCAGCACCAACTTCCCACCAAGTCTCTTCCCTTTCTACTCTATCATTTGGAGCATAGACACATGTGAGATGCCAGCTGAAATCTTGACATATCCCTGTGAAGCTACAGGTGACAGAGTACATCCCTACACTGCTAATTTCTCCTTCCCACTCCCTTTTGTCCCACATAATAACGATGCCTCCCCTGGTTCCACTGGCTCCTAACTGTGCATAATTCACCCATTTATTCCCCCATACTTCCTTCACAATATTTTCAATCTCCCCTTCCACCTTTGTTTCTTGGAAACAGACTACATCTGCCTTCCATTTCTTCATAATATTTTTGATCACTTCCCTCTTTCTAGCACATTTCATCCCCCTTATATTCCATGACACTATGTTTAGCTTCATTATTTTTCTATTGCCAGGTATCCCCCTCTACTTCTAGTGCCAAAGCTCATGAACTTTGTATCCAGTTCCAGGCTTTTCAATTCGTTTTCTCCTTTCTTTTTGTTTGTTGTGACTTCTCCCTTGCCCCCCTTGTTCCCTTGCTTGTTATTATCAATTTTCATAAAGAGCTCCTCTGCTTTCTCCTCACATCCTCTAAAATCTACCCCAAATTCAGTGCTCAATTTGAGTATGTGTTGCTTAATCCAAAGTGGAGAACTTTTTGAAATTGTCTTCTAATGGCAGCTGAATCATCAGCGGTACAGCATCCTCTGTGATCTCCGTATTACTATCATTCTGCCCATTCAGTTGTGATATAGCCATTATTTGTTTTTCCATGTTTGTAGCTTTCGCCACGGTGACTGTGTTCTCCCCCTCCTCCTGTATTGTCTCCTCTTGTTCGCGAGGCATGAAATTTCTCTCCTCCACCTCCAGGTTGTCCAGATTTTTGAATCTATTCTGCGTCTTTGTTTGAGAAAGATTTGCCATTATTTCAACACTTACTAAGTCTAGTCTTTGGGCTTCTTGACTGCTTTCTTTTTGTTTAAACCTTGTTGGGCCTAAAGCTTTTTTTGGGCCCTGATTTTTTCTCTCGCTTATTTGGCCTGCTACTGCATGAAGTTGCCCTTTCCCTTTCCAGCTGCGGTCACGTGCCTGGTCACGTGACTCCCAATTCAAAAGTTCTCCAGCTGTCAATGTACCCACGTGCTGTGGTGTATAAACTGTTGGTTTCTCCATCGTACTAGGTCTTGAAACTTCTTTACCCAGCGGTTCTCTATCTTCATTCTCTCTCCTCGTCTCCACTTTTCTGACGGTCACCGGTACCTCGCACCAGATCGGAACTTTGTAGGTGTAGCCGTCGCTGGAAATCTTCACCTCCCTCGGAACCTTTTCCCTGTCACCCTTCACTTTTATACGAGCCCAGTGAAGGTGATTTTTGAGCTTTGTTTCTTCCTCTGTTTCAATAAATCCGCCGCATTGGTTGCCGATTTGTTTGAAGATACTCGAAGACCATAAGCTCAAAGGTAATCCCATGACTCTTATCCAGACCCAATCTCTTTTTACTTCATCTGGCCAGCATCCAGTGGTTGGCTTCCACCAGTACAAGCTTAGGTTCATCTTCTTCCATACCCATACCCCCGACATGACATGTTCTGCTGCTACTCTTGATGGGAATTCAAACAGAAATTGGCCGTCATTCATGGCAAAAACATTGACTCCTATGGCTGACTTCCAAGTGTTGCAAGCCCATCTTCTTACGTCGTTTAAAGCTGGGGTCTCCTGTAGTGTGTCCTGGAATCTTCCAACGATGCATCTATTGAGAAGATCTGTTTCTGCCATCGGTGCTCCGCTTGTGACTTCTATGTGAGCCTCCTTCACATGTAACTTCGCTCTCTTCATGGAATCCGTCATCCACCTGCTGCTTTGGACTGCCTCCCTATAAGATGTGTTCAATTGTTTGCCCATGTTAACTTGGGGTTTTGGTTGCAAGTTGGGTTCATAGATGAACTTGGTTATTTTGTGGACGATATTACTCCATCCCCCCATGTATGAAGCTTCCGGTGTAATAATTATAGACTTGTTCTGACCTTCGATAGCAATAAAACTGACAAATCTGCCATTCTCGTTGTATTTAAGAGAGCAGTAAAACTCTGCAAAGTGTTCCTTGAGCTTCCATCTCCTAATAACTTTCCCTTGTACCTTGGACGCCTCAATAAATATTGATACCAACCACCGCAAAACTTTAATGCTAATCTTCACCCTTCTCACTAATTTTCTGCTACTCTCAGTCCATTCGTACCAGGAATCTGTACCACCTTTACATCTAGTGATTTCGTATGATTTAAACCCTGCATTGTAGTAAATGTTGTTTACCCCTGATGATGTGATTCCGGCCATATGTGCCGGAGAATAAGTCCCCAGATCGATTTTAGTTCAGACTAGGTTGTCTTCGAAAACCGGTGCTCTATAAAGCTTAGAGTCTAACCTTACTACCTTGTAAATTTTTGGAGGTGGCTAACATTCCTTAATGCTGAGAAATACAATAGTACTAATTCACAAAAAAAATATATAAATAGATTCGGCCAACCATTGTGGCTATATTTTCTGCATCTTTTCATTCTGAGAAGCCCTTTCAAGGAAGTTGACTGCAAGTTACTTTACTTGGTGATGTCCCCGAGGCATTGGTCCAATGGCAAAGGTGGTACAACCAAGATGTGTGGTTACGTGTTTGAATATTGGTTGGTGAGCCAAGTCTAGTATTTAAGTAGAGGTGCGAACAGCATCCACCGAGTTTCTTGTTGGGAACCAATTTCAAGATTACTAGAAAAACTATACTCCCTCCATCCCATTTTATGTGACGGTGTTTGACTAGGTATGAGTTTACAAATGAAAGACTCTTGAAATTTACGGTCTAAAACAAGTCATACACATTTGTGTGACTATAAATTATTTCATTTTAAGGGTAAAATGGGAAGTTTAAAGTTAAATTGTTTCTAAATATGATGTCATTCTTTTTGGGACAGACTAAAAAGAAAAGTATGTCAAATAAAATGGGATAGGGGTATTACTCTTTGATGGATGGATGATAAATATTCCAATTTACTACCACCACTTTTCTTGGGCACGCTTTCCTTCTGAAAGGTCCAGTACAAAGCTTCATCTAGAAGAATTGTTTGCCAAATGAAGATTTTTCTACCTAGGAAAGGCAATAACTAGCATCTGGATAACTCCAGATTGATAGAGTAGGATGGAGTTCAAAATTAAAGAAGCGACTTTATTGTCAAATCAGTAATCCAATTATAACTACTAATGATGAATCAGCTAAATAGAAGTAAATACTTAAATCAAACAATCCAAAAATTATAGCTATCGATCATAAAGGAAAGCACATACCCACATTTTCTCTAGCTGGTGACGTGTGAAACCTGAAAGTGTTTGAATATCCTACCTGATTTTGTTATAGCAGCTGTATGAGTCCCACTGGTTGCAACATGGCATATTTCTGCATCCCAAGAGCCCTCAACTAATCTAGGGACCAGCTCTCTATGATAAACTTTATGACCAAGAGCGCCAAAGCCACCGTAACCCCTGAAAACTTCATTTTTTCCATAAAAGAATCAAGTTACAATGAACAAAACTACTGATTTGGATTTCACCAAGTCATTCAAACTATTTTTGTGATAAGGTCAAAGATTATCATTGAATGGGCATCAGGAAGATGCCAAGTTACAAAAGGTGTAACCAGTTAGCTCTAGTACAGAAGGGCAAAAAAAACATTTCAGCACTAGTACAAGTAGCCTAACCTAAAGCTAAGGAGGTAACAAAATGTCAAAATCCAAAAACATGTCAAACTCTCTTTCACTAAAGGAATTAGAATACTTCTATGTCAAACTCTTCAATGGAAAATGCATGACTCCACTGTTGATTCATCCAATAGCCTTATTTGCTAGCTGAAAGGCAATAATGTGTACAGTGCCATTCACAAAAGGGGTGATGATGTTTAAAGAGCCTATCAAAAAGGGGTGATGATGTCTATATACACAATGAAACTGTGATAAAGAGAGTTCACAGCTTCGCTTGTGCAACCATTATATGCGTTCAAGCATCTTAGATTCACAACAATGATAATAAGCAATTGTTGCCAAAAATAGAGACTAAACATGGATTTTTTGGTTCAGCATCAGAATTACCTCCAAATTTTCTATACATCCCTTTCTATTGCCAAAGTAAAACTAAGTGAAGGCCATACCACATAGACAAAATAGGGATTTTTTATTCATCCCCCATACTACTTCAAAACTTTAGTACCTCCAGATTTTTTAGCAAAACTAAATGCAGGTCGTGCTACAAAGTGATTACTACACAAGAAAACCTTGTTAACCATAGGCATTACCGCATTAGGCCTTTTTCCACGCTCCAGGTCAAAACAACAATAAATAATCTGAAACCGATATGCATTCATAAATCTTTCTTCTTTTTCTTCAGTTCACAGTTACACATATCAAAAGGTATGTCTTTAGACTACAAGTCGAAACAAATTATCAGAAGTGCCTAGATAGTAAATACACAAATTCACATGTTTATCTTGTGCAACCATTCTGTGTGTTCATTCATCTTAAGTTCACACTAACAATAATAAGTGACAGTTGTCATGACAAAGAGATTGTAAACTGACTAGAAGGGGTTGCTTGGGTAATAAGCAACTTCCACCTCCAACCCTAAAGTTGTGGTTTGAATCACCAACAAAAAGGTGGGAGCTCTTAGTGAGGGGTAAAAAAGTAAGGGTTCGTTTGGTTAAAAATAATGCTCAATAGAGTGCATTAGTTATGATTGCATTAGTTATGATTGCATTAGTTATGCATAGATTTATTTTTATGCATTGTTTGGTTTAGTGTATTAAAAATAATATGCATTGTATAAAAATATTTATTTACAAAAATATTCTCTACAATTATGGTGGAAAAGATGTAAAAGTGATTTTGCGGGGTAATTAGGTCTTTAACCATGCTAATGCATGTATTAAATCCCTTTGCATTATTAATACCTAGAAATCCATGGTATTAGGTATTAGTAATACACTCCTCAATACACAATAGAGTGTATAATTAATGCATTTGTTATACATAGCATGAAAAAGTATACCAAACAAGGGACTACTAATACACAAAGTTAATGCATGCATTTTTTTTGCTAATACACCTACCAAATGACCCCTAAGAGATTATAGACAGGATAGATATATGTTGGTTCAGCATAAAGATCATTCAAACTTTAATACGTCCACATAAATATTATATTTACCAGAGAAGACTACGTAAAGTCCCCCAAGGCCTAGCTTGAGTGGCAAAAGGTGGAGGATTTATGGCTTAGGTCGCAGGTTCAAGCCCCACACCATGCAAAGCGAAGCTCGATATTTAAGTGGAGAAGGGTAGAGGGGTGGGCCCATTATCAAGCAAGTTTAGAAGGTTGTGATTGGTTCAAAGGGCAGGTCACAGACGGATTTCTCGGTTATCAAAAAAAAAAAAACTACGTAAAGGACACACTATCAAGACAACTATACAGCTATGCAATGAAAATCTTACACTCTTTTCTGCTTACAACAGCTATATACACAAAAGAAAGTTTACACCCTCTTCTGAGGCATTGTATGTGTCCATTCATATTAAATTCACAGTTCTAAATAACAAGCAACAAGGGACTGTTGCCAAAGTAAGAAACTAGAAATGAAAATTTTTCGGTTCAGCATCAAAATTAGTTCAACCTTTCTCTCCATTCCTTTCGACTTACCAAGCAAAACTAAGTGAAACCACTATATAAGACTAGACAGATATTCTTTTAGTCAAGACTTAAATCTTTTCAACCTGACCTCCACATTTCATCCTATTGACGAGCGAAAGTAAGTAAGACCATAAAAAAAAAGTTACTGTCAATGAAATCTTGTTAACCATAAGCATTAAGACCTTTCAATTCTCCATGTAAAAACAACAACGAGCAAACAGAGTAATACGTTAATTTTTCACTTTCTTCATTTCTATCATAAGGAAAGGCAAACAATGCACAGTACAAGGTTGGAATTGGTACTGACCAAGTGAAGACCTGCCCAAGAGAGTTAAGAGCGACTGAATGAAGCCCACCAAGAGCAACACTTCGAACCGAGTCCAAATGAGTATTCAACGTAGGAACAAAAACCGGGTTCTCATGGCCAAACCCAAGACGACCCCCATCACCTTTTCCCCAAATCCATAGATTCCCATCAACCAATAAAGCTGAATGGAAAAGCCCACAAGAAATTCCTATTTCAACGTCCACCTTTCCCTCATTAAATGAAGACGGCAGCAGCACAGGAGCAGAAGGAAGACGACCAGGAATGGGGGAGGATAACCGGAAAGTGGGAGACAAAGAAAATGAAGCAACAGGAGATGGGTATATTCTAATTTCTTCAATACCGCCACCCAATTGACCGGAAGCACCACGTCCCCAGGAATATAGTTGGACAGTGACTGATTGTTGTGAGTCTGTGGATTTAGATTCCCAAAGAAGAGGAACTTTGGATGATGAAGAAGAAGAAGAAGAAGAAGAAAGGTGACGCCGCCACCGGAAAACGGGAAATGCACGACGAGTGCGGTAATAGAATGCCATCAACGTCTGGCTCGACGGCGGAGTAGTGTTTGCTCAGCTTCTCTAGTTTATACTCAATGCTCTCACTTCTCCCATTGATGAAGTAAAGTGCACTTTCACCCCTACTCTTTCTACATATTTGAAACTTTTGCACCCTCACTTTCTGTTGAGACAATTAAATGAAAGTTGTCCATTAAGTTTGGGTTTTGTTTTTTGTGATACTTTGATCAAGAAAGGATCAAATTTATTTTAAAATGTAATTAAGTAAATCTGAGACCAAATTAATATTTTCAAAACTTTCTAATCTTTCATGAAATACAAAAAAAACACTTCATTTTTCAACTTTTATAATTCTATCAAAATCATTTTTTAAAAAAAAAGTAAAAGAAAATAGAATTCTCTTCTTCTCCCAACGTTCTCTCTTCTCTTCTTCTTCTTCCTTAGAAAATCCAAAAATTCAACTATCAAAACAAATATTCTCCCCCATTATCTTATCTTCCTCCTCATCTCCGGTCATGACTCTCTCTTCTTTCTGAACTAAAGATTGTGTTCGACTTAAAATGGGTAAGTCATTTTTTTGAAAGATTTTACAATTTTCAAACAATATCAAGTTTTTTTCTTGGGTTAATGAACAATAAATCGTTCTATAGATATGAAATTGAATAATAGTGTAATGGTACCTATTATTTATTGTTTTTGAAAGAAAATCAACAAACCCAAAAAAACCCTAATTTTGAGGAAATATATATGTATTGTTAACATTCAGTGAAAATTTATTTTTTGTTGCTTTTGTTGTTTTTTTGTGACCATTGTTCATATGATTTTAGAAATATAGTCTTGTTCAGTTGTCCAACATATATTTCATTTGTTGAAAGATGTGTCGTATGTTACTACATTTTAGTGATATGTTGGTATATATTCCAACAGAGTTGTCATATGTTGGAACATATCACCTATGTGTTAGGGCAACAAAATGGTCATATGTAGTAACAGAAGATTCATTTGTGGCACATGAAGATTCATTTGTGGCAACAGAAGGTACATATGTGGCAACATAATATCCATCTGTGTCAACAAAAGTATAAATTGCTACCTATTATTATTTTATAATCAATTGTAAACTCTCAACCTTTTTTTATTCACCTTGTAGATGAAATGATACAAGAAGCTTCATCCATGACAACAACTCAATCTTTTATTGGTGTTGCTTCTTCTTCTAACATCAAATGTTATTTTTGTCTATGCGAAAAATGTGAGCAACAACATGATTATTTTATTAGTCGTATTAAAGAACTCACTGATATTTTTAAGGAAATGACTTACAATATTGATGTCCATACATCCAAGAAGATTTCACAACCTTTGAAGTGTAGGAGGTTAAAAAAATATATTTCTCAAGCACTATCTATAATTAGTGAAAGAAAAAAATCAATGACTAATGTTCCAATATCACACTCAAACTCAAAAGGCAAGGAGAAGGAGAAGGAGTAGGAGGAGAAGGAGAAGGAGTAGGAGGAGAAGGAGCAGGAGAAAGAGGAGGAGGAAAAGGAGAAGGAGGAGCATAAGAAGGAGAAGGAGCAAGAAAAGGAGAAAGAGAAGGAGAAAGTGAAAAAGAAAGCGAAAGAGAAAGAGAAAAAAAAAAGTCTAAGTCGTCAGTTGTGATGTGAAGCAACAATATCCATTTGAAGATTTTAACATTGACGGCGAGGGTCCAATTGAACTAATGTCATCCTTCTCGCAATGGATAAATGAGGGTCTTTACAAGCATCATGCAAAAAAGTAAAGTCGTTCAACTATTATTAGTATTTCTTCTTGTTGTCCACTAAATAATTATTTATAATGATTACACAATTGCAGAAGAGACAAGGACGATCACTACTTAGCCAATTGTTCGGATCTTGAGTTCAAATAACTTGATTTGGTAGTTGCATTTTCAAAAAAGAAGGATTGGTTTTACGTAATGTCTCAACCCAATAAGTGTTGGAATGATCAGGTAAATTCATGCCCACTTTTATCTTTCGATTAAGACATGAATACATACAAATAAATTGATACAGAAATACACTTGTTGATGCATCTGTGCAATATGTAGATGTCATTTTATACTATTTGCAGAAGAAGTCGAAGCAACAGAGTCATTCTAAATATTGATATACCATTACTAATTATTTTTTCAAAACATACATTGATAATTCCAGTGTTGTTTCTGAATATGAGAATAAAATCGTTGGCACTATCAAAGGGTTTGGTATACCTGGTGGATTGCCTTGGTACCTCATTTAGGACTAAGAGAAAATTGTGCTCCGAGATACAACAGTTGTCTACATTGTTGCCAAAGTACCTTGAATTATGTTATCAAAAAAACAGACCAACTGGTCAGTTCTTGAATCTTACCAAGAAAAGAACAAATCTCACTCATTCGAAGTCAGACATATTACTGGTATTGCCTAACAAGCAAGCATTAGTCTGTAAGTATCACATTAATTTTTTTTGTCTTACCACTATTGAAATATGATGTTATTATATTTTCTAATTGATGATATACCATGCAGAGATTGTGGAATTTTTGTTACTGCATACGCTGAGTTTTTGAACGATGGACTACAAGTACTATCTTATGGAATTAGTTCTGAAACCCTCCTCATGAGATATGCTTCACTCCTATGAAACTATGGGATTTTAAAATACTCAGAGAGGTTGTGTTAGTAACAATGAAGACCCACAGAGGCCTAGACCTAAAAAAGCAAAGTTCAATGAAAATGTTGTGGTTACCACCATTTATTAGATTAATGGCTATGTATACCATTGTGAATTACCTTTTTGTTGAAAAGTTGTATAAAACAATTGGTGAAGTGTTCATTTTGGTTGATAATATTAATATTAATGATTATTATTTTTATTATTTTGTTGGAACAAATGTCAATTATGATGTAAAGGAAGAAATGTGGTGTCTGTGGCAATATATATAACCTCTGTTGTAAAAAACATCACATAATTATCTACATGTGCCCCAACAGAAAGGATATTTGTGACAACATATGTCACAGAAAGAAGATATGTGGTAACATATGTCACAGAAAGGAGATATGTGGCAATATTATATTGTCACCAATTGTTCATTTTTGCGGATAATATTAATATTAATGATTATTATTATTATTTTTATTTTGTTGGAACAAATGTCAATTATGATGGAAAAGAAGAAATGTGGTGTCTATCGCAACATATATAACCTTTGTTGTAAAAAACACCAAAGAATTATCTACATGTGTCCCAACAGAAAGGATATATGTGGCAACATATGTCACAGAAAGAAGATATGTGGTAACATATGTCACATAAATGAGATATGTGGCAACATTAGATTGTCACCAACTGTTCATTTTTGTGGATAATATTAATATTAATGATTATTATTTTTATTTTTATTTTGTTGGAACAAATGTCAATTATGATGGAAAGAAAGAAATGTGGTGTTTGTCGCAACATATATAACCTTTGTTGTAAAAAATACCGCATAATTATTTGCATGTGCCCCAACAGAAAGGATATATGTGGCAACATATGTCACACTTTGAATTGTCAAAATTTAAAAAAAAACAATTAAAAAGGTTTAAAACAATCGTCCCTTCATTTTTCCCTCTCTCATCTCTCTCCTCTCCTCTATAAAAGGTCGTTTCGTTTCATATTTCAAATTTAATTTTTTTTTACTAATTTCCATTTTCTTTTCTCTTCTTTCCTCTCTCTCGTTCCATTATTCCTTAACAAATCAAATTGTTGCGATATTTTCTACAACATCAGTGGTAATCTATTGCGATCCTCTTCTACAACAAGGCGTCGTTGCCCCTCATCATTTCTAGTTTATCGTTGATATCTTCTCAGGTAAAATTTAAATTAGGGTTTTGAAATACTTACTAGTATTAAATCAGGACGTTTATAGTGGTTTTATCACTTATTTGTTTGTAGGATGGTTGGATTGTTATTCTTTTTGAAATATTATCTAATTTCAAAAAGCTTAAACCCAAAAAACATATTTTAGGATATACATATGTTGCCACATATGATTGTTGTAATTTTTCCAATAGAACGTGCATATGTTGCCACAGATGACGCTTCAAGGATGGGTTAATCAATAAATTGAGCTATTTAGGAATGGAAAAATGTCAAATTGGACCAAATTTTAGTACATTAGACCATAATTAAGCAATAAAAATGTCACGCTCCAAACTCAAGGGACGCAACTGGCTCATAATGCCAAAACTCAGGCCTAAGCCGACCCTGCTAAACTATTTGCTACTAGCGCATGGCAGCCACACGTAATCAAGAAAACACACAAGTATATCTCAGCTTAAAACTAAGCCCTCGACCGACAAGGCCCCTGTCAATAGATCTACAAACGAAACAGTTACTCTCAAGAGTTCATATAAAGAAATTGTCAACTAGTACAGAAGTCCTGATTGGGCCATCAAGGCCATCATGATCTCTATACCAAAACTAAAAGAAGGTATATAACAAGACAATGCATCACACAACTAACAAACTTCAGCAAACCAACAAACTAGGCCAGCATGATGGTCATAACGTAGCTATAAACCACACACACTGCAAGCCTCTAAGAGTAGTAAAGATTGGTAGGACAGGGCCCCAGCCTACCCATAAAAATATATACGACAAAAGCTAACAAACCTCCAAACTCTGGCAGCTCCGGAGGAAAGGGGCTAGCTAACCGAATAGAAGTCAATCCTGCTGCTGAAGAGGTCTACTCGGTCGTCTGTCGGGACCTGCATGCATGAATGCAACCCCCCAGGCAATAGGGCATCAGTACAAAATAATGTACAGAGTATGAAAGGCAATAGATTATGAGCAAGTATCATAATATACAAGAATAATCCGATAAATAAATCAAGGATAAGATAAGTGTACTGACCTGCTCTTAAATCTAAACGTATCAAAAATAATAAAAACAACAACCTAACCAAGCCCCCATAAGCTCAGCAGGTACAAACAGCAGACAAGACCACCTACTCAAGCCCCGAATGTGCCAATCAGTCTATATACCCCTATCGGTAGTCCCCTAGCCCCGTAGGCAGTCACATAGACCTCTTAGGTATTAATATAGCCTCGTAGGCAGCACATAGCTCTCTTAGACATCAATATAGCTTATAGACAACTCATAGCCCTCTTAGGCAACAACATAGTCATGTAGGAAACACATAGCCTTCTTAAGCGTCAATATAGCCTTGTAGGCAACTTATAGCCCTTAGGCATCAATATAGCCCCGTAGGCAACTCATAGCCCTTTTAGGCATCCATATAGCCCCGTAGACAAAACATAACCCTTCTAGGCATAGATGACATTCCTGCAGCTAACTACAATAGCCCTAAGGGCAACAATAACAATTCAATCGCTAAAAGCGAGCAATTTAGTTATAAGCAAGATATACAAATATCCTCTAAGTCTTGTCCAACATAGGGACGCTACTAACTGAATAAAAATTCCGACCAGGGAGGATTATATCAACTCGAACAGTCAACAATCAACAATAACGGCTACAAGTATATCAAGGATAACAACCCAATTACATCGCTCCTAAGGTTTAAGGAAACATGTCGTAAGTAAGGAATAACCTTAACATACCTTTTTTCGCTGAATTCACATGGCCTAACGACTTTTACTCATAACCCCGTTGATACTACAACAAGGTAGGACCATAATCAACACAAAAAAATAGAAGAGATCACAACAATCCGATAAAAGATATGTATTTGCGTCGCAAATTGCTATTTGTTGCTTATAAAAGCTAGAGTCGATGAAAGAAGGGTCTTACCTCGATCTTAAGTTCGTAATATGCCTCAAAACCTTCAAATATGTCCAAACCCTTGTTGTCTCAACAATAAAGTGTGATATTCTACGAAATCGATAAAATAAATTATACCACGATGATGAGCCCAACGCATAGAACTACTTTCGTCAAGGACTTAAGTCGAGAAAATCTATACTTTAGTTGATCCTAGAAATGGGTTTCTCTAATTTTTATGGTTCTTAGCTAAAAAATGAAGAAAAGGTCTAAGGAGAAGATGTATATAAATTTCCACCGACCTATGGCCTTACCTCACATGCCTTTTTGCGCAGTTTCACGAAAACGCGAATCTCTCTATTCTGAAGTCGTATGAACAAACAGTTTGATGCGTTGAAAACTAGACTCGTAGAACTTCGATTTCATAGGTCATCGGCCCCATAAGTCTTTATATATTGGAAGAAAACCTCTGAGATATTTGACCCAAATTTCAGAGAAATATTTAAAAAAGAACTTACGATAACTTTCACCAACTTTCATTTTGCCACTTACCTAACTTCAAAACTTGAGATACAACCCTTGAACACATAAAATATGGCATACCACATCATTCTTAATTTATTACCCACCCTTCTGGTCTTTCCGTGAAGATACGAGTAATTTTACACGTTTTAAAAAGGCAGGGTGTTACAAAAAATATGCTATAACACTTGGAACAACGATTTACAAGGGTGTTATATAACTATCATATGGAGTTACTTGGTCATTGATGAACTAATGGTATGATAATTTTTGTAAAAATAATTGATAGAATTGATGAAGGTTGTTGTATTAGACCATAATTTTGTACTTAGCCATGTTGTAGGACTATATATCAGTATTACATGTTGATTTAGGTGACAATTTAATTGAATTAACCCCAAAAAACACATTTTAGGATATACATATGCTGCCACATATGACATGTATGTTGCAATTTTTCCAACAGAGTGTGCATATGCTGCCACATATGTCACTTCAAAGATGACTTAATTGATAAATTGAGCGATTTAGGAATGAAAAAATGTCAAATTGGACCAAATTTTAGTACTTTGGATCATAATTAAGCAATAATAATATGCTATAACACTTGGAACAATGATTTACAAGAGTGTTATATAACTATCATATGGAGTTACTTGGTCATTGTATGATGAACTAGTGGTATGATAGTCTTTGTAAAAATAATTGATAGAATTAATGAAGGTTGTTGTATTAGACCATAATTTTGTACTTAGACATGTTGTAGGATTGTATATTAGTGTTACATGTTGAATTAGGTGACAATTTAATTGAATTAACCCCAAAAGACCATTTTAGGATATACATATGTTGCCACATATGACATGTGTGTTGCAATTTTTCCAACAGAACGTGCATATGTTGCCACATATGTTTAGTACTTTGGACTATAATTAAGTAATAAAAATATGTTATAACACTTGAAACAACGATTTACAAGGGTGTTATATAACTATCATATGGAGTTACTTGGTCATTGTATGATGGACTAGTGGTATGATAGTCTTTGTAAAAATAATTGATAGAATTGATGAAGGTTGTTGTATTAACCATAATATTGTACTTAAACATGTTGATACAAAATATTTCTTTCGACAGTCATCCCTATCGATCCTCCCCGTTTCTTACTATCCTTCCAACGCTAAATGTATCGATTTTCCTTCTCGACCCATTTACCATGACAATCAATACATACAAATAATTCCTCAATTTATTGTACCTGAAGAAATTAATTAAAAAAAACAATTAGTACTAATAAAGAAATGTGTAAGTCATATGTTGCTACATATAACTATTATGTGGCGAGATGTAAGTCATATGTTGCTACATATAACTGTTATGTTGTGACAAATTAATCACATGTGTAAGTCATATGTTGCTACATATGACTATTCTGTGGCGAGATGTAAGTCATATGTTGCTACATATAATTGTTGTGTTGTGACAAATAAATCACATGTGACAACATTGTAAGTTATATATCACAACATATGGCTATTCTGTAATTATATAAAACAAAAACTTCTGCATCCCGTCCATATTTGGGCTATGACTGTACTATCAAGTCTTAAGACTGATGGTACATTCAACCAAGAACGTCTGTTGCAGTATCTAAGACTTAAAAGAATCCTCTCTTTCAGATCCTGGCCTTGGTAGAACTTGTCTTTGATTGGGATTTCGATTGAAAAGATGTTAAGCCGGTTCCTCATGTGCCTAAGAAGCCGAGGCAATCTCAATTGAAGCCAAATCAACATTTTCCTTGTTGTTATATATAACTATTCTGTTGCGAAACATAAATCACATGTTATGACAAAATGTATAAGTCATATGTTGCAACATATGACCATTCTGTTGCCACATGTAAGTCATATGTTGCAATACATGTCTATTCTGTTGAGATTGAAATAACCTTTCTGTTGCAACATATATAACCATCTGTTGGAAACACGAATGCAAATTATTGAAAAATTTGCAGGTACCCATATGGTGATGAATGATTTCAAAGAACTATTAATTTTACTTATCAAAACAATGGTGTGTGACCTCAATCACTTATGAAGTAATTCCAATTGATACAGAACGAAATATGGCCTATTGATTAGATTGGCTAAATCTGATTCAAGAAGAAGAAGAAAGCTCAAGGACTAGCAGTCAAGACCAACAATGTACGAAAAGAAGAAGAAGAAGATGAAGAGAACGGGAAGAAAGGCAAGCAAGCAAGCAAGAACGAAGCAGAAGAGGAATACGGCGGGAGGCGGGGGAAAAAATCTTTTATTTCTCCTTTTGGTACAGCTCGCTGGTGGCTTTCCTCCAGTTTTGATTTCCACCAAAATTGATTAAATTAGGTTTTTAGTCATTTATCCTTTTACCCCTGATTTAATTCAATGGACCAAACTGCCAACTTATAAACTTGAGGGCAACTCCACAATCCTTAATCATTAATCACATAATTGTCACCTATACTCAATAATTAAGACTTATGTCACCGCCCCTTTATTTTGACACATTAATGTCACCTTTAATTCAAAGCCCCCTTTTTGTTTGCTACAAAAGTTGATGAAAGAATTGTTATGCCGTAAATTAACATGGGTAGATTTACCTTAAGCTACTATCTTCAGCATAATAACATAAAAATTGAGTGATGGGACATCAAATATACTTTATGGTTGTAATGACCCTCTTGGTCATTTCTGTGTCTTGCCTTCAGTGTATCATTTAGAGCGTTCCTATAGCGACCCCAAGTCATTTATGACTTGCTGGGACTGACAGTTCGGTCACCTAGTCGTTCGTTTGGTCCTGATGCGAGTTTTTGTGTTTTGGAGCATATGAACCTTAAACGA
>NC_064290.1:13882705-14008164 GCF_019186545.1 Solanum stenotomum
CAGCAGCTACATTGGCACATTTATAGAGCATCCGGTTTAAGGTCCGGCCTCTATTGCCCAGATACTTATATAGAGCATCCGGTTTAAGGTCCGGCCTCTATTGACCAGATACTTATATAGAGCATCCGATTTAAGGTCCGGCCTCTATTGTCCAGATACTTATATAGAGCATCCGGTTTAAGGTCCGACCTCTATTGTCCAGATACTTATATAGAGCATCCGGTTTAAGGTCCGGCCTCTATTGTCCAGATACTCATATAAAGCATTCGGTTAGAGTTCCGGCATCAGATACTTGATACTTGTGATTGGTTACTTGGGTACTTCTAGGGAGCATTCGGTTCGAGGTCCGGCCTCCGTACTGTCAGATTCTACTAATTAGGGTTGAGGTTCTGGTTCGATGTTCTTCGTTCTTGGGTTCTTTTATGCAATTCTCTTTAGTTATAGTTATTTTGTGTACTCGTTGGGCTTATGGGGGTCCATTCGGGTTTTTATTTAACTTGCGCACGAGTGTACCTTCTGGGCTTATGAGGGTCCAGTTAGGTGTAGTTAGCTTATAGATTACTTTAGTTAGTTCTTTGTACACTCGTGTGCATTCCATTGTTACTTAGATTTCCGCTCTTGACCCTCGGTTTGTGTTATTCCTTCTTTTTATATTGCCTTTACTTTTCAAGTTCAATCAGCCTATGATGCCTACTTAGTACCTGTTGTTTTGGTACTCATGCTACTCTCTGCATCTATTTCGTGATCCAGGTCCGGGCACTAGTAGTCAGCGTTGATCGAGCTTGGAGCAGACTGATCCGGAGACGGGAGTGAGCACACGACGTTTTGTACTATTTCAGTCTCCATCTGTATATATAGACTTGTCTTTTACCTTTCGAGACAGTCCAGTCTCTTTTGTCCACTTTTGGGACTTGTACTCATTTTGTTAGTAGCTCTGTACTAGTGACTTCCAGGTTTTGGGAGGGATCTTTATTTGTATATATGTTTTTGGGTTGCTTCCGCCTGTTTATATTGTTATTTGCCTACTCTTGTTTAGTTTCTATCCTCAGACCCATTACTTGTTGTTCTGGGTTACGGGTTGGCTTACCTACTGGTGGGTTATAGTAGGTGCCATCATGACTTGAGAAATCGGGTCGTGACAAGTTGGTATCAAAGCCCCAGGTTTATCGGTCTCACTTGTACAGAGCTAACGTCTAGTAGAGTCCTGCGGATCGGTGAGGAGACGTCCGTAACTTATCTTCGGGAGGCTATAGGATGTCCTTAGGAAAATTTCCTCTTTTGTTTCATTTCATGCAGCTTGTGTCTTATTGGTTCCTTGAAATCTCACTTGTTTCACTCTTTCGGGGGATGTCTCACTCACGAGGCGGCGCGGTCGGGGTTAATGCAATCGAGCCTGTAGACAGATCCCCATCTTGGGGTAGACGTTGACACCGAGGTCCAGCCAGGGCCGCAGCATCGGCCCGAGATATGGAGGAGGTGAGAGATCGTTGTTTTGTACGTGGGTTACGGTACCGCCTGAGGGTCAACATAGAGCATTTGGTTTCAATCGGCCGCTCATTTCTTGATGTGGTCGATCATGCCCGATCCATAGAGCATATTCATCGCAAGGCCTAAGGGGACAACTATAAGAGGGCACGCTACCAGGGCAGCTACTGCAGGTCCCAGACTAGAAGGATAGACTCTTATGATAGGCCTCGCCAGAGGTTCCAGCAGGGTCAGTCCAGTCGTCCTGTTCAGGCGGCATTACCTGCTTCTGAGGGAGGCCAGTATCACCAGGGTGGTCCTAGTACGGGCCAGAGTTCGAGGGGATCAGATTCCCTCCCTTCCTACCGCAGTCGGGTTACTTCAGGGCGTTTAGCTTCGGGGTGTTTTGATTGCGGTGCTCTTGTCCATTGGTCCAGAGAGTGCCCCTGGCGAGGGCGAGGAGCGATTGTACCAGCTCCCCTTACACCTAGACCAGTTTCAGCAGTGCCCCCTCTAGCTAGAGGTGGTGGTCAGGACCAGGGTCGTCGGGACAGCCGAAAGGGTACTAGAGGCGGAGCTCAAGGAGGCAGGCTGGGTGGTAGATCAGATGCATCGGGCAGAGGTGCTCAGGGCCATTTCTACGCAGCCCTGGCGAGGGCGACGGCTGAGGCATCTGACGATGTTATCACAGGTACACTTTTATTATGCCATCAGCCTGCTACAGTATTATTTGATCCCGGGTCCACATTCTCGTATGTATCTGTTTATTTTGCTCCTCGATTGGGTATGAGGTCTGAGTCTTTGGCAAAGCCACTTCATGTTTCGACCCCGGTGGGTGAGTCCTTAGTAGTGGATCAGATATTGCGATCTTGCTTAGTGACTATCCAGGATTGTGATACTAGAGTTGATCTTATTCTGCTAGATATGGTTGATTTTGATGTGATTTTGGGCATGGACTGGTTATCCCCCTTTTATGCGGTCTTGGATTGCTACGCCAAGATCGTTACTTTAGCCATGCCTGGCATTTCCCCAGTGTTGTGGTAGGGTGCTTATAGTCACACACCGACAGGGATCATCTCTTTTATGCGGGCTAGACGGTTGGTTGCTTCTGGGTGTTTACCTTATTTGGCTTATGTGCGAGATGTGAGTAGAGATGACTCTTCAGTTGACTCAGTTCCTGTGGTTAGAGAGTTTGCAGATGTGTTCCCTACAGACCTACCTGGCCTACCTCCAGATCGTGACATTGATTTTGCCATAGATTTGGCGCCCGACACCCGTCCTATTTCTATTCCGCCTTACCGGATGGCTCCTGCAGAGCTCAGGGAGCTCAGTGTTCAGTTAGAGGATCTCTTAGGTAAGGGATTTATCCGTCCGAGTGTGTCGCATTGGGGTGCTCCTGTTCTGTTTGTGAAGAAGAAGGACGGGACTATGAGGATGTGTATTGACTACAGGCAGCTGAACAAGGTGACGGTGAAGAACCGTTACCCCATGCCTCGTATTGATGATTTGTTTGATCAGCTTCAGGGTGCCGCCGTGTTTTCTAAGATTGATTTGAGGTCCGGGTACCATCAGCTGAGGATTAGGGCAGCAAACATCCCTAAGACTGCATTTAGGACCCGTTATGGCCACTATGAGTTCCTTGTGATGTCTTTTGGGTTGACTAATGCCCTTGCTGCCTTCATGGACTTGATGACACGTGTGTTCAGGTCATACCTTGATTTATTTGTCATCGTCTTCATTGATGACATACTGGTATACTCGCGGAGCCGAAGTGAGCATGAGCAGCATTTGAGGATAGTGCTCCAAACTTTGAGAGATCAGCGGCTTTATGCCAAGGTCTCAAAGTGCGAGTTTTGGCTTGAGTCTGTAGCCTTCTTGGGGCACGTGGTGTCCAAGGAGGGTATTAAGGTTGATCCGACGAAGATTGAGGCTATTCGTGATTGGCACAGGCCCACCTCAGTTACTGAGATTCGGAGCTTCGTCGGACTAGCAGGCTATTACAGACGCTTTGTTGAGGGCTTTTCTACTATTGCAGCCCCGTTGACTCGATTGACTCGGGTTGATGTTCCCTTTGTTTGGTCAGAGGAGTGTGAGACGAGCTTTTTGAGGCTCAAGGAGTCATTGACCACCGCTCCTATATTGACTCTTCCAGTTGAGGGTGAGGGCTTCACAGTTTATTGTGATGCATCCGGCGTTGGTTTGGGTTGTGTATTGATGCAGCAGGGCCGGGTTATTGCTTATGCATCGAGGCAGCTTAAGATCCATGAGCGCAACTACCCCACTCATGACTTGGAGTTGGCGGCGGTAGTTTTGCACTTAAGATTTGGAGGCACTACTTGTATAGAGTTCGATGTGAGATCTATATTGATCATAGGAGTCTTCAGTACATTATGAGCCAGAGGGACCTTAATTCGAGGCAGCGTCGTTGGATTGAGCTCCTGAAGGACTACGACCTCTCTATTCTCTATCATCCGGGCAAGGCGAATGTGGTAGCGGACGCCATGAGTCGGAAGGCAGTGAGTATGGGTAGTCTAGCCTTCTTTTCTGTTGAGGAGCGACCCTTAGCTTTGGACATTCAGTCCTTAGCTAATAGCATGGTTCGGTTGGATATCTCAGATTCTAGACGCGTCTTGGCTTTTATGGGAGTTCAGTCTTCTTTGCTTGATAGGATCCGTGGTTGCCAGTTTGAGGATGATACCTTGGTGGCCCTTAGAGATCGAGTATTAGCGGGTGATGGTGGTCAGGCTACCTTAGATCCTGATGGAGTGTTGAAATTTGCCTACCGCATCTGTGTTTCGAGAGTTGGAGATTTGATACAGTTGATACTTTCTGAGGCCCATGAGTCTAGATACTCTATCCATCCGGGCACAGCGAAGATGTATCGTGATTTGAGGCAGCATTATTGGTGGAGTGGCATGAGGAGAGATATTGCTGACTTTGTTTCCCGTTGCTTGTGCTGTCAGCAGGTAAAGGCCGAGCATTTGAGGCCTGGTGGCGAGCTCCAGAGATTACCCATTCCGGAGTGGAAGTGGGAGCGTATCACTATGGACTTCGTTGTGGGGTTGCCTCGGACTTCTAGAGGTGTTGACAGCATTTGGGTCATCGTGGATCGATTGACCAAGTCAGCACACTTCCTTCCTGTTCATACTACTTTCAGTGCCGAGAGGTTGGCTCGTATCTACATTAGGGAGGTGGTCCGTCTTCATGGCGTGCCTGTTGCTATCATTTCAGACCGAGGTTCACAGTTCACTTCCAGCTTTTGGAGGGCTTTTCAGGAGGAGTTGGGCACCCGTGTCCACCTTAGCACAGCATTTCACCCACAGACGGATGGTCAGTCAGAGCGTACTATTCAGGTCCTTGAGGATATGTTGCGGGCTTGTGTTATGGATTTTGGAGGTCAGTGGGACCAGTTCTTGCCTTTGGCGGAGTTTGCGTACAATAACAGCTACCACTCTAGTATTCAGATGGCCCCGTTTGAGGCCTTATATGGTAGGCGTTGTCGCTCTCCAGTGGGTTGGTTTGAGTCTACAGAGCCTAGGCCGCGTGGTACAGATTTGCTTCAGGAGGCCCTGGATCAGGTGAGGGTGATTCAGGATAGGCTCAGGACGGCTCAGAGTAGGCACCAGAGTTATGCGGATCAGAGGCGTCGACCTTTGAGATTCTCTGTTGGTGATCGGGTATTCCTCCGTGTGTCGCCCATGAAGGGCGTGATGAGGTTTGGGAGGCGGGGCAAGCTTAGCCCCAGGTACATTGGGCCATTTGAGATACTCCGGACAGTTGGAGAGGTTGCTTATGAGTTGGCCCTACCTCCAGTATTTTCAGCCATCCACCCAGTGTTTCATGTTTCGATGTTGCGGCGGTATGTTCCTGATGAGTCCCATGTGCTCCAGTATGATGCAGTCGAGTTGGATGATCGTTTGACATTCGTAGAGGAGCCAGTTGCCATTCTATCCAGAGATGTGAGGAGATTGCGCTCGAGAGCCATTCCTGTTGTTAAGGTCCGTTGGAGACATCGTCCAGTTGAGGAGGCTACCTGGGAGATCGAGCATGAGATGCGGGCACAGTTCCCCGACTTATTTGAGCATTCAGGTACTTCTTGACTCTTACTTTCGCGGACGAAAGTTCTTTTAGTAGTGGATATTGTAATGACCCTCCAGGTCATTTTTAAATTAAAGAATTCATTTCATCGTTTAGAGCGTTCCTGTAGCGACCCCAAGTCATTTATGACTTGCTGGCACTGACTGTTCGGTCGCCTGGTCGTTCGTTTGGGTTTTAGGCCCGTTCTCCTGTTTTGGAGATTTTTATAACTTGAAAAGTTGACTTTGGTCAACCTTCTTGGAAGACGTGCTCAGATGAAAATTCTGACAGCTAGGTTAGCTTCGGAAGATCGATTTTGGTCTAGAACGACCCTTTGTTCACTTCCCGAGACTTTAGATAGCAATTGTGGAATCTGGCTCAAATGATACTGGGTGTGGGACCCACTTTTCGTCGAAGCGAGCTCCAAATGGAAATTCCGCCTTCACCATTGAGTCCGAAATATCATTTCCAATCAGATTCCATATAAGGTTTGTATTTTTCCGACTCCGAACGAGTCCGAAACATCGAAATTTAAGTTTGGAGGGTTGTAAAATTTTGACGCGGCGGTGACGTGGCAGAGCCACGTGACGACACGTGGCAGAGGTGGAAATTTCCAGATTTTTAAGAACGAATTTCGTCCAAATTTTTGTTCAACTTCAAATTGAGATTGCTCCTTCATTTTTAATCCAAATTAAGTGATTCAAAAGGCAAACTTCAAGAGAATTTCGAGGGGAATCTAGCGGTGATCTCGAAAACGCGAGGGGAGGCTTCGTTGAGGTAAGAAATCAATTTTTAGCCACTGCCAGTGTGATTTTCGGATGTTTTGTTGTTGAATTTTTGAAATGTGAGATCTTGATCATCGTAAGTCCGTTTTGAGTCATTCTTGTGGCTAACTTGTAGAGTTTTTCGCAAGGATCGTCGTGGTATAATCTGTTTGGGTTGAAAGGGTCTCGTTTTTCCGGAAATTGATGATGAAAGGGCTGTCCTTTTTAATTATTGTGGCTGATTTGCGGTGTTGTGGGCATCTGTTTGTGCTAAAATTTTGGGATATTAGTTTAGTAAGGTAGTTGGGACGTTTCCACGGATTCGATTTTGAGATTCTAAGTGTGGGCCCCACAATCCCGTTTTAGACCCGATTTTGGGTCCGTCTCCGAAAAATATAATTTTAGTGTCAATATATTCGTAATGACGAGGTGATTAACCTTTTGTTAGTGGGGAAGCATTTGGAGACCGTTCGGAGAGGAAAAGATCCGGTACCGTGAGTTGGAGCACGCGTGATCGGCTTTCAGGTAGGCTATGGTTTTCTCTCGTGAGATTGAGCATGTTTAGGCAATTGTTTATTGATTTGCTTGAGTATGGAGGGGTTCGGGTGTCGAGCATGCTAAATTTCTATAATTCCTGCCTTAGACCTTATTTCGGGAAAGTGTTGGATTATGACAGCATGTCTCTTGATATTATTGAATAGCCATATCTGGTGGTGTATATGATAATATTGATTTGAAGTATGTTTGGCCTTAGTCTAGGCTTAGACTAGTGTTGCCATAGACTTGCGAGATTTCGGATGTCGTTGGGCAGTAGAACTTTTTCCGACGTCGTTTCGGACGGTTAGCTCCTTGTAGACTGATATAGCAGACTTGAGTCTGATAGTCGGTAACTCAGCTTATGACCTTGTATCCATAATGCCCTGCTTTTATATCGGCTACAAATACCCGGTTAAAGTCCGTGGTCTAGCTTACTCATTATTGGATACTTCCTCGGCGATTTGGGGTATATGAGGGTCGGACTAAAAGGATTATTTATGGTAATCGGTTTGGTGATATTTCCCGCGACGGATGGTTGGATATTGATTCTTAGCTACAGTACCCGGTTAGAGTCCGTGGTCCAGCTTACTTATTCCAGGTTTAGCTACAGTACCCGGTTCGAGTCCGTGGTCCAGCTTACCTGTGATCTGGTTTCAGCTACAGTACCCGGTTAGAGTCCGTGGTCCAGCTCATTTATGTCCAGGCTTAGCTACAGTACCCGGTTCGAGTCCGTGGTCCAGCTTACCTGTGATCTGGTTTCAGCTACAGTACCCGGTTAGAGTCCGTGGTCCAGCTCATTTATGTCCAGGCTTAGCTACAGTACCCGGTTCGAGTCCGTGGTCCAGCTTACCTGTGATCTGGTTTCAGCTACAGTACCCGGTTAGAGTCCGTGGTCCAGCTCATTTATGTCCAGGCTTAGCTACAGTACCCGGTTCGAGTCCGTGGTCCAGCTTACCTGTGATCTGGTTTCAGCTACAGTACCCGGTTAGAGTCCGTGGTCCAGCTCATTTATGTCCAGGCTTAGCTACAGTACCCGGTTCGAGTCCGTGGTCCAGCTTACCTGTGATCTGGTTTCAGCTACAGTACCCGGTTAGAGTCCGTGGTCCAGCTCATTTATGTCCAGGCTTAGCTACAGTACCCGGTTCGAGTCCGTGGTCCAGCTTACCTGTGATCTGGTTTCAGCTACAGTACCCGGTTAGAGTCCGTGGTCCAGCTCATTTATGTCCAGGCTTAGCTACAGTACCCGGTTCGAGTCCGTGGTCCAGCTTACCTGTGATCTGGTTTCAGCTACAGTACCCGGTTAGAGTCCGTGGTCCAGCTCATTTATGTCCAGGCTTAGCTACAGTACCCGGTTCGAGTCCGTGGTCCAGCTTACCTGTGATCTGGTTTTAGCTACAGCACCCGGTTAGAGTCCGTGGTCCAGCTCACTTATGTCCAGGCTTAGCTACAGTACCCGGTTCGAGTCCGTGGTCCAGCTTACCTGTGATCTGATTTCAGCTACAGCACCCGGTTCGAGTCCGTGGTCCAGCCCACCCGTGCCCGACCTTTGGCTACAGCACCCGGTTCGAGTCCGTGGTCCAGCCCATATAGGTTGACTCATTAGCTATAGTACCCGGTTCGAGTCCGTGGTCCAGCTTGCACGTGGTGTATTCCCAATTCCTCACTAAAGCTTCAGTTTAGTCTTGATTACTCTCATCTGTAGGTTGAGGTTTTGGAGGTTGGAGAGATTCCGGTTAAAGTCCGGGACGTAATGAGATCTTGGAATATGATTGGGAATGGTTCAGTTACAAGTCCGGAAATTGGTAATATTGTGATAGACCTTCTAGCTCCATTATTTTACTTCAACTGTCAGTCCATCTGCCGGGCTTATGGGGGTCCGTGCAGGTGGTTTCTTTTATTGTGCACGAGCGTACCCGTCGGGTTTATGGGAGCCCGGCGGAGTTAGTTAGATTGCTTGTCTTTGTTGCCTGTACGCTCGTGTACATACCCCCCATTTACTACTCTTTGCACTTGATGTGACCCTTTATTTGCATTTCAGTTTACTTTTGCTTATCTTGCTCAGTCGGCCGATGATGCCTACTGGGTACCTGTTGTTTTGGTACTCATGCTACGCTCTGCATCTATTTTGTGATGCAGGTCCGAGCACTAGTAGCCAGCGTTGATCGAGCTTGGAGTAGACTTATCTGGAGACGGGGGTGAGCACACGGCGTTCTGTACTATTTCGGTCTCCATCTGTATATATAGACTTGTCTTCTTCCCTTCGAGACAGTCCAGTCTCTGTTGTCCAGTTTTGGGACTTGTACTCATTTTGTAGTAGCTCTGTACTAGTGACTTCCAGGTTCTGGGAGGGATCTTTATTTGTATATAAGTTTTTGGTTTGCGTCCGCCTGTTTATATTGTTATTTGCCTACTCTTGTTTGATTTCTACCCTCAGACCCATTACTTGTTGTTCCGGGTTACGGGTTGGCTTACCTACTGGTGGGTTATAGTAGGTGCCATCATGACTTGAGAAATCGGGTCGTGACAATGGTCTTGAATTTGACTAAAATATCATGTCACTCGATATTTGGTATGTGTTTAGGCTTCAAGATGAAATGAACATTTGACTTGAATTTAATGAAAATAAATTTATTTAACTATGCAATCCAAATTAATCGTTCAATTCAAATAAACATGGATTAAATTCAAATTTTATATGAATTTATCCAATAAATTTTATGTGACTACAAGAGTATAAATAATTTTAAGTCAAATTTATACCTACAAACAAACAAAATATATATTATATTTAATAAGTAACAAACTTGTTTGGTGTAAGAAATAAAAATAAATAGTCCTTGGATAAAAAAAATAGTCCTAGGATAAAAATTTGGTGTCTTGTTTGGTTGTCATATTAGGGATAACTTATCCCACCATTTATACCATAATGATGGAATAAGTTATCTCATATACATGATGATATAAGTTATCCCAAGATAATTTATCCTGGATAACTTGTTCTTAATCAAACGATCGTTTAGTGTTATCTTATTCCACCTGAGAAATAAAATAAATTAGTTCAAAGATTATAATTTCAAAATAACTTATTCCGTAAAATAAATGACTTCTTATATTATTTTACCTCAATACTATATTCACATTACCGATAGTGAAAAAACACGTGAAATTATAGGGGTACTAAGTTATAGTTTCATCAAATAAATGTATTCATTTGTGAATTACTAGAAGTTATAGTGCCGGCTTTGCAAAATGGTACAAGTTGAGGTACTACTTCATGTTTAAATTAAGCCCTTTCCTTTTCATTTTGTTTAAAACTATCGTAAAAATGTTCTCAGAGGAGTCTGGATAAACGCAAATCAAATTGTTAATGCCCTCTTTCACTTTCTATAATTTCCACAAGAAAATCGGCCCGTCGTTCTTCTTGGAGTCACCAGAAGTTTTACTTGGATGCAGCATCACTTCAACAATCCATTGGACTAGCTGAATTTCATGACCGATTCCCAGTATCTGGAAATTTCGAGCTCTTAGAGAGTGACCTTATTAATGTAAGCAAGTCTCCATTTCATCACTTTGTATTTAATTTTTAGCTTTGATTATTTTTATCACAGTAAAAGGAAGTCTTGCAAAGATTATTAAACTGGGTTTACATCAATTGGGCCAAATAAAGAGATATCTGAAATTCATTTGATTGATGGATTGTCATTTTTATTGTTGTGGTGTTGTCTTGGACTCAGAGGCGAATCTAGGGTTTGTATAGAACATGGGTGCATCACTAAAACAAAACAAAAAGTTTTAAGTGGGAATTGATTACTAGTTTTTTATGTAAATAACTCAACATTTAACCAAGTTCGCCATTTAGCCTTCGTGTAGGATGGGTGCATAATATTATACCAATGTTAGAAAATATATACATAAAATACCTAGTTTTACGGAGAGACCACGGGTTCACGTGGCCCAATTTTAGTGCATAAACTCACCCCTGGTCTTGGTGCATGATAATGAAAACTAGGTGCTTTATTATCTGATTTTTAAGTTTTGGATTCTCTCTTGTAGGGAAAATGTGGTACCTGTTTTAAGCCCGTTGATGACATTGAGGTACATGAACTAGGGTTTGCTCGAAATTTATGTTTTCGTGGAACAGTAGAGGACATAGAAAAGAGATCAAAGCTGGGATATTGTCAAAATCAGCAATTGCTTCTTTAAGACAAATTATTGGCTTGAAGTAGCTCAAATCCTGGAGCTCCTTTTTGCTATATTCTATTCTTATCCGTTCTTTTCTTCTACTTTTTTGTGTGTACTTTTCAGTCACTTCTTTTTCTCTTCTTCCATTATTTCAATTAAGGAGAAATTGTTGTTTGTAGTACTTTATTGCTGTTCTTTTTCCTCTATTGTGCCCCTTGTTATGGGTTCTTAAGCCCAAAAATCATTCCCTTACCCTGTTGAATTTCTTGTACTTACATGGGGTCCAGTGCTAACGAACTACATATACATACATCTGTTGTTCTGATGTCACATTCCAAATCCTGAACTCTGTATCTGCATTCTTTTTCATCCACCTGTATTTCATACTCTTAAGTCATTTATAAGGTAATGTTCTGTAGGGAGACGATTAATCAACCGCTAATACCTGGACTACCAGATGATTTGGCATTGAGATGTCTAGCAATGATATCACATGGATATCATGGTATTCTTGAAACAGTAAGTAGACGATGGAGGAAGCTATTCCATAGTGTAGAATATTCCAATTATAAAGCTAGAGAAGGATGGTCTGGAAACTGGTTATTTGTTCTGACTGGAGCATCTGAGAATCAATGGGTTGCTTATGACCCTGAAGCTGATAGGTGGCACCCTCTGCCTAGGATACCCACGAGCCACCCTGACCAAGAGCACCTTGGTTTCTCATGTGCCTGTGTCTTGAATAAATTTCTTCTGATTGGCGGCACATATGGAGCACGTGATCAAGTAATTCCCCATCAAACGGCCCTGACGACAAATGAAGTTTTCCAATTTGATCCTTTCAAAAAAGAGTGGAGAAATGTTGCAAGTATGAGAACAGCACGTTCTCACTTCGCCTGCAGTGTTGTCTCTGGTAAGGTTTATGTAGCTGGAGGGCGCAACACATCATCGGGAGGAGGGCTTGCTCTTGCTGAAGTTTATAATCCACTGACAGACAAGTATGTTTTTAGAAAATTATGGTATATTTTTTTGAGCATGCATTCCTTTATGAATTTCAAGTATAAAAGGAAATATGGCTTTTTGAATACAGGACTAACCTGACTTCATCAAAAAAATACAGGACTGATCTTAGATAGGGTTTTTTAAGTAGTTTATCATGCTATTATTTGGACCACAAGTTATCCAATTGTTGTCGAGATTGTAAAATAATTTTAGGGACTTGGATATGAAATATAGCAGAATATACGGAGTATAGGAATGCCATGTGAATATTTATCTGGATGTGTGCTGCTTCTGAGTAGAATACCTGTTTGTGTTGACAGAGCTGTTAAAATTCTATCCTTTTAGTCTTGAGCTGAGTACTGTGTGTTCAACCAATGAATCTTAGATCTCACAATGGAATTGCAAGCATACTGACAATGATTTATGAACCAGACTATTTATCTTCTTATTCTCTTGTTTCTGCATTTTTTTAGTTTTTCATTTCACCATATATCATTTTTTTTTATTGTTTAAGGTAGTACATATTAGAATCAGCAACAAGTTCGTGCTGTAAAGTAATTGCAACGGTGTTTGCCATACGAAAGGTGTAGTGACCCCAAAGAGTCAACCATGGCATCAATGTTATTTGCAATAGCCATTATGCACCAATAATAAAGTAAAAGATATACATTTGTATTTAATACTAATTACAGATTCCGATTTGCGCTAAAAAATTCTACCATTAGGTTCATTCCTTTCTTCCCATATATATTTTTTTGAAACTGGTAATGTTGTATTCCTCAGCATTAAGGTATGCTGGAGACCTCCAAAAAGGTAGTAACAAGCTAGAACAAGAGACTAATTACAGTAATCCTAAAAGATCTACTAATTGTTCAGCATTTTCTATACAATGTTCTTTACACCAAAAGTAGAAAGTTGCTATGCAGCTCTCTTTGATTTTCTGAATGTTGTTGAATCTATCTTCAAAGTTTCTTCCATTCCTCTCCCTTGAGATAGTCCACCAGATACAGTGTGGGATTATTCTCCACCACTTCTTCTGTGTCTTGCTTCCCCCTCTCCTAATCCAGCAACTTAACAAGTCTGCTGTGTGCTCTGGCATTGACCATTTTGTCTCTATTAAACTGAGGAACATAGTCCAAAGTTGAGATGTGACTTTACAATGGAGGAACAGATGATTATTTGTCTCTCTAGCGTCACTACATAACATGCATCTGGACACAATTGGCAATCCCTTTTTCTGCAGGATCTCATGAGTGAGGCAAGCTTTCCTGATTACTAACCAAGCAAAGCACTTGACCTTAGTAGGAGCCATACTTTTCCATACAATCCACCATGTATGTTCTAAGTTTTCCTTGACCCCCAAAATACTAAATAAGAAGCTCCAGATCTGAGACGTGAATTGTCAGGGAAGAATAAGGTGATTCACATCTTCATAATGCTTATGACATAGCACTCACCTACTACAAATGTTGACTCCCCTTTTTGAAGGTTTTCATGTGTAAGACACGCCCTTCTAGCAACTAACCAAGTAAAACAGTTGACTTTCATGGGAGCTTTATTCTGTTGTATGAAGAGGGGACAGGGAGATTGTGCCAGGTAATTGGAGCACTCTGAGAGATGTTGTGATTTTGGGTACTGTAGGTGTATAAAGATTAATGAGGTTAAGCTATTCCTAGGATGAACGTGGGAAGAATGATCGGGGAGACGAGATTCTGGTGGAGTTCTTGAAGAACACAGGCAAGACAAGAAGGTCTGGAATGGCTGACGGGGCTGTTTATATCATTTTAAGACTACAAAATGCTTGAAAAGTGGGGGGTGGATTACAATGATCCTGTTGTATAAGAACAAGGGTGATATTTAGAACTACAAGCTGATATTCAAGGGGTATCAAGTTGCTTAGCCACACTATGAAAGTTTTGGAAAGGGTGATGGAGATGAAGGTGAGGAGGGGTGTGTCTATTTTCGAGAACCAGTTCGGATTCATACTGGATGATCGACTATAGAAAGCATTCATGTTGTGAGGAGACTGGGGGAGAGTAAATGGAGAGAAAGAGGGACTTACATATGATATTCATTGACCTAAAAAATGTATATGATAAAGTCGGGGAGGTCCTATGGAGATGCCTCAAGGCTAGAGGTGTATCAATGGCATACATTGGGTCGATGAAGGACATTACGATAGAGCCAAGCCCCGGGTAAGAGCAATGGAAAGAGACTCGGAGTAACACAAAAGGATTTTAATACAAGCACTCCACAAATGCTCCCAGGCACATTCCCAATGACCCTTAATTGAGGGGTCCCTTCTGGACCCGGCCTCTCCCCTCTCTGGTAGACTTCCTCCACCGGAGCAGCCATCTAGAACCCACCTTTTTTCATGGACAACAAAATCCTCTTCCGCCTTGGGGCCAAATCTTATATCACAGAATCTAAATCCAAATCAGGGATTTGGTATGACTGGATCAGAAGTGCAAGATACTACATGAGCAAGCTGATACTCAGCAAGGGAGCCATGTCTTGGATATGCAAAAGGCTCAGGGAGGCATCGGAGAACAAAGGAAAGATCTCCAAGTCTTGGAAATGCAAAGATAACACAACCAACATTTTCTTAACGCAAAAGTTCAATCAATATGGAAGATTTGTCTCAATGATTACTGCTAAAGGAAATGACACAACAGTAATTATCCTGTCAGTGAACACATTCAATGAGGGATGGAATGTTCTAATTGCAAAAATAGGAAATTTCATTGATAGAAATAGTACAACATTAATCACAAACAAGCAGCCTAGACTCCTTAACCAAACCAGAGGGGAGAAGATCTACAAAGAGGTGTTTTTCAAGAACAAATGGACTAAGAGAGACATAGGAAAAAGGCATGCTGGACATATGCTTAGTGGGGAGTTTCACAAGAGCTGAAGACACTCCAACTTGTAATGACATCCGAAGATGGGCTCAACAAACTTGGAATGGAGCCTAGGGAGTTCAAACATAAAAAAAGAGAGCAGAGAGCGTTTCTGCTCGCACCGCACTTTTGGGATTGAAGTTCCCACGTCTGCTCACCTCTCTCGCTTCATGCCATTGAAGCGCAGGTCATTCGCATCGCTTTGCTTCACCACTTAAAGAGGTGGAGCACCCACTTTTCTCAACACTGGTGTTTCCTGCTTCATTCCTTAAAACAAATAATGGAAACCCCCACCCATGCACTTGATCAAAATTGTCATTACATCAACCACCACTATTCAACTATCCTCCTATAAAGATTTGTTGGTCATTTGGGCCTCATTGGACAAAGTTATTGATATCATCCTAGCATTTAATTTAAGTTTTCTTATCTATATGTATCAATAGTAAAATTGTGTCCTCCATCCAAATTGGTCCCAACAAAATACTCTTATCGGGCTATAATCGAATCTCTTTACTTTGCAACTTATGTCTTGGTTTCACAATGATTTTAGTTCCTATTTGATCCCTCTTATGTTGATGTCGTTAGGCATTTTCCCTATCCATGTAGTCTCTTGCCTACGGTCCAACCACCTATTTGAATTTTAAGCCTTTTGGACTAGCATCTACCCTTTGTAACACCACTTTAGGGTGCCTATACAACAATAACATACAAGTGTTATCAAAAGCAAAAAAGCTCTAAGGTTCGTTAGGGGAGAAACAAATACAAATATATATGTTTAGTCCTATACCAATAAGTATAGGCGTGAATGACAAATATAAGAACAAAGAAATTGAAAAAAAAACGATAAAATGAAATATCAATTGCTTAGTGTCTCCCCTTCACAAGAGGTTCATTGGCAAAGAGAAGTATGTCTTAGAACATTGATGACGACACTAAAGTGTACTTTAAGCGAGGCAAAGCACTCAACACGTTTCGAGCCTCACTTATGGGCTTAAGCGCGCATTTGACAATACTACAACATACCCAATGTAATCCCCTAAATGGGGTCTGGGGAGGGTAGAGTGTACGTAGATTTTATTCCTACCTCGTGGAGGTAGAGATGTTTTCGAAAGACCCTCGGCTCAAGTGCAACATATCAAAATATTTATGAAAAAGAATGTGACAGTGAAGAAAACATGTCAATTAATGAGGAAAGCAACATATGGCATTCAATGAAAAGAAACAGTAACAACAACGAAATGATACAGTAATTGAAAAGGAAATACATGTATAAGACTAATAATACAACAAACACGGTGCTCCCAGGCTCCCACCAAGCCTAAACCGCCAAAAAGCGAGACAAAGCGCAACTACCTACTACCTATCTATCCTAATTAGGGGTGTGCAGAAATCGAACCGAAAAAAGTGTTATTGGTTTGTTGTTATTGGGTTATTGGGTTAACAGTTATTTAATGGTTTTATAAAAAAAAAGTATTGGGTTATTGGTTCGATATTGGTTTTTTAATATTGGGTTAACCAATAACCCATTAAGAATATAATAATTTACTATTTTAATTTTTAGTCATACATAAATATCAAACAAAAAATATTACTAATATAATTACTATATTAGACTATAACTATAAGGACCTTACACAATTAACATTACTTAACTTCAGCCTCTGAATTTACCCTTTAGGTTTTAGTATTACTTTAGTCTTTATTGTTGCAATTTAGTCTGATTTGCTTTTTTCGATGTATGCTTGTACGCGTAAAATTATTGGACAAATCATATATTTGTTTTGAAAGCATTTTCTTATCGGTTAAACCGAAAAGCGATAACAAATATCTTATTGGTTTGGTTATTGGTTTAACATATTTAAAAATCAATAAACCGAACCGATAATACTTAAAATCGAGCCGAACAAATCGATACACACCCCTAATCTGCGACCTCCACCCATTTGGGGTGCCTATTTGATGGATCAATTTCTTACTCACACTCGTTAATAGGGTGGGAATCATTGTCTATACTCCCTTCTTGGAAATGATGTGATGGAACCAATTGCTCATTAATCATCACCTTCGTGTAATTCACTAGACAATTTCACATATTAGGATTTGTAGATTGTTGCAATTTTCTGATTAGTTGCCAGTTTTGAGAATTTATTTTTCCAGTCCAAATGAATCTACATTGTTCCATTACATTTCCTTGTCAAATTATTTTCTATAGGAGTATCCATGTAACTTATATTTTTGTTCATGGAAATTTAATTTTGCAACTTTTCAAGGTCAACATCAACAACAACAACAACCACAACATACCCAGTGGAATCCCATAGGTGGGAGGATAGAATTTACACAGATTACACTCGTGGAGGTTAGGAGACTATTTCGGGAGGACCCTCCGACCGAGTATAACATATTAGAATAATGAAAAGGAAAACGGCAGTGGAGAAACAAAATAACTAATAAGGAAACAAAAGTAACCACAAAATAATGTGATAACCTAAACAAAATAAACCGATGATGATGGAATAAAAAACAAAACACTATAAGAAAACAGCTAAACCCCTCAAAAATCAAGACAACACTCCACACCTACTAACCTTCTACCCCGCAACCTCCACACCCTATTAGGTCATAGTTTATACATGGTAGAATTTTTTTCCTTTATCTGCATTCCAATTTCATATTTCTTAGCAAGTACGTATGTTCCATTTTATGTGATACTATTTCCTTATTAATCTATAAATAAAAAAGGGAAAAGACATCAAGTTGCACCCTAAACTTGTCCGAAAAAGTCACTCACACACTCATACTTTACGGGTGATCTTTTACCCTTCTATACTTATTTAAAATGTAATTATTACCACCCAAAATGCTGATGTGGCAGGCGCGTGTGAATCACCCTGTACCATGGGACTGGCTTTGTATGTTTTAGGGTGAAAATAACACCACTTCAAATAAGGATTGGGTGTGGGTGTGTATAGGTCACCCGTAAAGTACGAGTGTGTAAGTGACTTTTCCAGACAACTTTAGGGTGCAAACCGTCTTTCTAAAGTTGGAAACAATTTAACTTTAAACTTCTCAATTTATCTTTATTCTTTAATGACATCTTTTAATAGCCATGGAAACCTCATGGCATGTTAAAGAACACAAGTTCCAAAAGTCAGTCTTAAATCTGTCAAACGCCGTCATATAAATTGAAATGCGCACACTATTTTTAAGAGAAAACAGTACTTCCATTAAGCTTTTAAGCACCAATAAACTTTATAAGAAAAGCTTTTAAGAGGCATATACGACGTATACTATATTTATGAAATGAAAAACACTTCCCAATTTAGAAGTAAAATAAGAAGAAAAGGTTAATGGAAGTATAAGGGTGATGGAAACATGGACTCAAAAATGCGTATCAGTGGAACGTTTATAGTAGTCTACGTCAACTTTATCAAAAGAAAAGAAAAAAGGTCCTCCAGTGGAAATAAATTTTGATGCTTTGACTACATTTGCCGTTGGGGTCGTAGTTCTTTAGAAACCTATGTGCCTTGTTAATTAATCTTGGAAACGATTCCTTGTTGCTTCTAACTTCTACTCCGTTTTTCTCTTTGAAGCAAAAGGATGGTCTGATATTTAATTTGACAGAATCCTAAAAGAGAAGAATGTTTATATTTTATCCTATACTGGTTTTCTGAATATTTTAATATGTTGCAGGTGGGAAGACCTACCACCTCTGCCAAGTCCCCAGATGGATTGCATAGGCCTACCATACGATGGTAAATTTTATGTTCTAACGGACCTTGTTGGGCTGCTAGAGCATGAGACATCTGTTGTTTTTGATCCATCCGATGAAACATGGCTAAGTGTAAATGATACTTGGCCGTTTTCAAGGGCCATGCATTTGGGAATTCAGGTGCTTGATGGTGGTCATATATGCACAGTTGTTGATTGGGGTGGGAGCTCCATTGAAACGAGGGATGTCGATAACAGGGAGTGGCATCATAGAGGTTTGATACCTCCTGTGATTCTACCTGACCATCCCCGGCCTCTAGAGGTCTTTGATTATGGATTTGTTGCACTGAGAAATGAAATTTATGTTTTGGGAGGAAGAGTGCTGCGATGGGAGGAATCTGGGACCGGGAAGTTTAACATTGTGAAGTTGAGCACAGTTAGAGTGTGCAACCCACTGAGTTTACCTTTAAGGTGGAGGGAGATCAGACCAATGTGTGAGCCTGCATTTGGCTCCATACTAGGCTGTGCATCCATGGAAACAAGATCTTTTTGATTTAAGGTTCTGTTTCCTATGTGCTGCTGTTGTGTAATAAAAATGATTACATTGCAACCTTGCTCTAATAATAGCCTAAGAAAGGTATCACCAATGGAGATTATCATTCGTGCAATTAAATTCTGACTGGTGCGAGTGAAGTGGATCTAGAACGTTGAGGAAAAGCTACTGGTGTTGAGTCGAATTCTGCAACAATTGACAGGCGTGACAAAGTTCCAGGAAGATTGTGGTAGATTATTCAAACAGCACATTATGGAATCAATAAAATATTTATTAATGCTCTAAGTTCCATTCCAGTGGTTCTTTTTCCTGTTTCCAGAGGAACGTCTCTCCCAAACTCAATATACTGAGTTTCTTCTGTTGTTTTGAATTACTTCTACTGGCTTTCTTTCGCCGTTCTTGAATTTCACTTATGGTACTTAATCTGCTTATCTTTAATACTTTATCAACGTGCATAATATTTTTATTCGCGCATTTGAGACAGCAGTAGCAGTTCTACCTGTTAAGAAATGCACAATGCAATAGTTAAAGAATGGATTTGACAAGATTAGAAGATTTTACCAGGTTTTAGGTCAAGGTGAAGTACACATTCAAGGTAAATACACTTCTCAAATGAAAAGAAGTTCATGCTTTTAAAGTCTTTAATCGAGTAATGGTAGGCAAAGAGTTCAATGTCTTGGTCCTCTGCAACTACGCCCTCCGTTTCAGTTCAAAATAAATAGTGTTTTTAGCTTGAACATTTTTATGTAAACTACTTATTTCACTTTTACTTATCTACTATTTTACAAATACATTTTTACTTTTATTTGTCACTTTTAGCATATTAAGACAGAAATATATTTTTCCTTCATCTTTTAGACTAAATAAACTCCATATTGGACAAATAATAGTGAACGGAGGAAGTAGTTTCTTGATTATGAAAAAATCACTTTGTTTGAATAAGAGTAAAATTGGAAGAAGACCATTAATGTCTTCTTGATTACGTAAAAACAAATGCATATTTTGAAATAAAATAATTAGAAAAATAATATTTATTTTGAAATGGATGAAGTATCAACTTAGCAAAACCAGCTAATACACATAATGACTCTGATATAGCCAACCCTTTTAGGTACGTAAATATTGCCTAATTGTTCGAATCCATTTATGGTTATTACTTTTTGACTACAGTAGCTAAGTAATCCCAACATGTTACATAAGGCAAATATTGGATAATTGTTCGATTTTCTGCAATTTTCTCCATCCCTTACATAAACCAATATTGGTTCACATTCAATCACATCTCCACCATCTAGAATAACACGAGTCTGACGAACACCGTGATGGGTGCTAAGGCCCCATATTTACTATCTACGTGAATGCGATTATGACATTTCCATCTAAACTTGATAACAATTTGCCTTACGATCTAGCAAATCGTTGAATCCTCCTACGCCTTAATTCTTCCAAAGATAGATCACGTATCTCACTTGTTGGACCAGGGGATGATGGTGCATCACCGGTACGACCTGTGCCACACATTTCACAAACATTCAGCCCACCTGAATTATCAAATGTACATGCATCACATCTCCACGTAAGAAGTGTATTTCGTGCAATCCTCCCACCAGCAGTTCCTCTCCCAGTAATTCTTGGTCGGTTTCGAAATAAGCTCTTCACTAATCTTAAAGGCAAGCTCAGGGCATGGCTAAAGCTTCTCATGAATTGTCTAACTGGATTCAGACCTGAATAGGATGCTTTTAATCGCAAATACAGAAGGCCAGCTAGTATTCCCCCAAGGTGGCCAAGGAATGAGACACCAGGGACAAACATTTGTATGAGTACAAGCTCTGCCCAGGCAGCATAACGAGTAGGAACCATAAGTCCATGTACAGAGGTATACTCATCTGATTGTGCATTGACGATAACTTTCATGGCGAAGAGGACACCAGAAAAACCCACAGAGTATTCATTATAGTAGGGTCTCTCGTAATCAAAGAACAGCAGAAGTGATTTTGCAAGCAACAGTGTGACACCTTGGGACATAGCAACTAAGGTTGCAACCATTGATGCAAACTCTGCACTACCCATCGATATCTCCAATTGAATACCCTTCCACAAAAGTGAAAGCATATTGTACACCAGGTGAGATTCATTTATGTGGAAGAACGGCGACAGGAAGAATCGCTTGAGGTCTGTGTACTGCACCAGCAAAAGCAAGTGTGAAGCCAACATAATAGTTTGAAATTCGATCTCCCAAAACTATGAATAACAGTTAAAACTCAAGAAAATAGATTAATATGGCACATATTGCTTACTACAGTCGAATCATAGAAGCTGTGAGAAATATATGAGAAGAATATTATTGAATTGTTGTTGTGTCTACATTATTACATTGAGACCCTATTTATCGACCCTAGAATACAATCCTTTACCAAGTAGGATACTATTTAGTATTCCTATTTCTATTTCTATTCCTATTCCTATTCCTATTCTTATAGGATTGTATAAACCTATTCCTATTCTTATAGGATTGTATAAACCTATTCCTATTCTAATAGGATTGTATAAATCTATTCATATTCTAACAGAAGCAATATCTACTCACAGGGGACCAACAATATGGAAATGTGATAAATCAACAAACTAAGCAGGTAGTAAGAGAGTTAACAGTAATTGATTTTTCTGAATTGGTTGCAACCTATGTTGCTCGAACTCTCCAAATATGTTGCCGCATCCGTGTCGAATTCTACAAAAATGCACTACTTTTGGAGTATCCAACCCGCACCACTCGACATTTTTGAAAAGTACGAGCAACATAAGTTGCAATTTATCAACAAACTCATGAGTCCACTCTGGACAAAAAACTCATATATCCTTCCAATGAATACTATAACCAAACAACTTCGCACAGAGGGGTCTCTTATCATTTGTATCCTACATAACTCTATCGAGAGTTTTACAGCTAGAGGGCAGAAACCTGCAATTTCTTTTATCTTCAAAGAGGGAATTGGTGTTTTAGGCCATGATAGAAGCCATATAAGTTCATCAACATTTAAGAAAACCTTCACACATGCTAAGCTTATTTTACAAAAAAAATAAATTATTTTACATATGAAATAGCAGTTCTTCTCTGCTGTGATCAAACAACATCGTGGTTGCCATCTAGTTAAAATTTTCAGGCACAGGGTGTGTTTGGTTTCCAATTTTCCCATGTATGGTGGGTCAAAATGTTTGGAAAAATATTTCTCTCGAAAAACAACTTCCCTAATGAAAGTAGGGAAAAGAAGTTGCAGAAGTGACATTTCATGTTTATTGTCTTCTTCCAACCCAATCCCTGCAATCCCACCCCCGAACGCCCACTCCCCATCCCATTCCGCCTCATAGTGTTTTGCTATATGACATATAAATACTCTTTGAATAATATTTTCTTGCTTACTTACCAAACACTATAAAATAAGTAAGAAAAACATTTTCCTTTGTACCAAACACACCCATAATATTATTAGTATCAAACTACCCATACCAAAAACTAAGTAACGTCTAGAAAAACAACAAAAGAATCAAACTTTAGTCACATATGGTGTCCAGCAAGAAACAAAATCATCAGTGAAAATCAAAAAGGCAAAAAGGGTTTTACCTTGAGGATAAGGTGAGGATTAAACCAAACTTGATCGATTGTGGGGAGGAAAGGAAGAATAAATTTGGGCCTCAAGTAAATAATGGTATTAGCGGCAAGAAGTGCAGCAGTAATAGGGGGTTTTCTGTCTAATCTGGAATACTCACTCACTGTATGCAGCCCTAGCAGAGGAATCAAACCACGAGATACTGATCCCCACTTTCCTCTTCCTCTCTCCATATCTAATTCGAGAATTTGGATGATTCTACTGCAAAGGCGAATCCTCTGAAATCAATCTTTTTCTTTTGAGCAAACTAAGGTTTAGGAACATTTCAGATGCTTCTCCTACTTGTGAAGGCCAAACTCTAGCTGTACGGTTTTTAATAGCTTTGCTTTACTTTTTCCCAAAATTAAAGTTCTGCCAATTTTTTTAAAAAAAATAGGTTGTTCCATTTTATGTGGCATTATTTGGGTCGATAAGTTGTTTATGAAATAGTGAAAAGTTTTGGAACTTGTGGTCTAAAATAATTCTCAGATTTTTATGTGGTTGTAAATCACATTTCATTTCATTGATAATAAAAGAAGAATTTTAAAGTTTAATTGTTTCTAATTATAATAAGGTGACATTTTTTTTGAAACGGACTAAAAAGGAAAGGGTACCACATAGAATGGGATTGAGGAATAATTATTTATAAAATATTTGTGTTTGGGAATCCCCACCCCACCATAACAATATTTTTTTTCTTTCGGCATAATACATAAATGCGCCATTTAACTTGATTTCAATTGGCGTTTATGTCCTCCAACTTCGAGTCAGAGGTGGACCTATGTAAAAAGATGTGGGTGCATGTACACCCGTTAACTTTAGAAAAAGTATGTATATATAGTTATATACCTTGAGATATTAATATTTATTTTCTTAGGCACATTACAACACTTGATGAACTGGTTGATGTTGAAGGTCCTGGGTTTGAATCCCATCTATTGGTAAGGGCGGTTGGAAGATTTTTGACATGCGACCTCATGGTGCAAAGTGCACAAAGCAAACATTGCACTCAAAGTCAATCATCATCTTCAAATGTTGGGTTCGCCTATGCTTTGAGTATGCACAAGTAGATAGTTAAACTTGTATAAAATTGAACAAGTAGACACGCGCATCCTACGTGACATATTATAGGATGTGAATTGTCATATAGTAGGATGTCATGTAGGTCGCATATGTCTACTTGTTCAATCTTGTACAAGTTTGAGTATCTACTTGTGTACACCCAAAGTTGGAAATGATTCGGGTGTGTTTTGGTGTCCTACTTTGGTATCTAGTTACATGTGCTTATTTCTTCTTTCAGTATATATGCCACAAATTCTAATTTCTTAAAATATTGTTGCATCTAGAAAACGCCTGGATCAAAGCAGATTCCTTCTACTAACAAAGAAGCATTGCTCTTGAGGTTTGTTGAGGAGAAGATGCAGCACAAATAAAACAGCCATTGGACAATGAATTTGATGAAAACTCCACCAAAAGCCAGGACAGGACTTCTATCTGTGCACTTGGATTACATATTACAAGTCAAAATCATAGATGCACAAGTTGATGTCACATTGAAGATTCAAACACATCTACTAATCTAGTAAAATTTCTAATCATGATTAAGTCCACTGGCACTCTCTACTCTCCCTTTCACTGTTTCAGTAATACAGATAGCTAATGGAAGGAGCATTAACACACCCTCGAAAGCGTGCTCTTCGCTATAACCAGGCCTGGTCATTCAACACCTTAGAATTCTTAATAAATCCCCATACACCTCTTCATTCTGTTTAACTAAGACCACTAAAGATCAAGTACCTACTTGATCTACAGACACCTCTTTCACCGGAATATTTTGACCATAGAAATTTAGGAGCAAACTTAATGATATAGCCTCCATGATATTGGCAGAAACACGTAAATACTGGTATCAAGTATCAACAATGTACACCAGCTAATGAATATTATAAACAATAGCACCCTCCAAACTGGTGTCTCCTGAAGACAATTCATCCCCAGCTTTACAAGGATGCAATAAGTAGAGTTAACTTGACGGCACAGAGCTAAGAAGCTGAAAGAAATTTAACAAATGATACAAGACTTGCCAAGAGACTAGCCACTTACAACCATTGAATGTGCAAAAAGAGGAATGCAAGGCCCTTCAGGTTTTGTCATTCATGAATAGTAACAACTAACAATGTCCAAGATAAAGAGAACACAACCCTGAACAAAACTGAAACTATAAAGTAACTAAACCTCAGATCTTTCTCATGGGGAAAGATATTAATACATGTGTAGGAGTGCAATCAATATCAATATCAATATCAATAATTACTAAAGAAACCCTGCTTATCATCAACTACTGAAGGCCATCTTGTGCAGGTCCACACAGCACAACCTTGAGAACTAGACCTGAGCTGTGCCTTCAGTGAACTTAGGATCCTCACATCTGTACCTTCCATCAGGCCCAATTCCGAAGCCCCTAGGATCAGCAAATACATTCTCTAGCAGCTGGTTACGAGCTGGAACAGGGCTTGCATCTGCAAACTCAACAGACTCTTCAACCAATTCATCAATCTTCTTATCGATGGCCTTTAACTCTGCTTCATTGACCAGATTGTTCTCAAACATATACTTCTTCAAGGCAGTGATAGGATCTCTTGTGGCATAGTGATTCTTTTCAGCTACCAAAACGAACAAATTAAGGTCAAAGAAATGACGTAATTGCCTCCAAATATGTGGATCACATATAACGGTACATGTGCAACAAAATAAGATAATAGAGTTTAAAAGGCTCATTCTCTTATGGTACATGGTCATATATCTTACAGCATTTCTACAAAGGAATTTTGGAGCATTAGAGCTCCTTTCTGGTGTTTTTGTTCCTTTTGTTTTGGAGGTATTTCTCGATAAGCGAATACATCTAGTGGTGTCCCTGAGATACTTCATGTAACATCTGCCTAAGTGTAAATGGAAGCTATAAATAATCAAATAGATGTGCTCCTCATTTACATTTACACATTTGCTCACATAAATCACTATCTCAACAGTTTCAACACAATCAGCCAATTTGAGGCTTCTCATACAAAATGGCACTATCCACTTTCTGCCATGTCATAGTACAGACATATTACTACAAAGAAGTGGTCTGCCACTGTGCTAAGAAATTGTTTGGTTACACACAGCATTCACTACAAAAATGCCAGAGGTAAGTCAAAAGCATTTAATGAGTCCTCAGACAAGCTGCCTAAAGTTAATTTGATCAACTAATAGCTCTCTATTAAGTACTAAAGGTTTACCCTTCCAAACCTTAGAAAACACGGGCTACAATCATTGTCGGGTAACACAGATAAAAAGCAGCAGTATCGAAGAAACAGCAACAAGTGGCTTGAGGATAATAACACAAGTAAACTGGAAGAATTTAAGATAGTTGAGCAAGGGAACAGAAGGGAAATGGAACACTCACCAGGGTCACGAAGCTCATCTGGATCAGCCAAAGAGTGTCCTCTGAACCGGTAGGTCTCACATTCAACCAAAGTGGGACCTTCCCCTCTCCTAGCTCTGCCAACAGCCTCCATTGCTACCTCCCTCACCTTCAACACATCCATTCCATCAACATGAACCCCAGGCATCCCAAAGGCAGGACCTTTCTTCCAAATTTCAGGATCAGAAGTAGATCTCAAGTGGGACATCCCAATTGCCCACAGATTGTTCTCAACAACAAAGATAATGGGCAATTTCCACAACGCGGCCATGTTCAAGCACTCATAGAATTGTCCATTGTTGCAAGTTCCATCACCAAAGAAGGCAAGAGTGACATGATCACAATCAGCCTCCTTCAAGACCTCCCTTCTGTACTTGCTTGTGAATGCAGCACCTGTAGCCACTGGGATTCCCTCACCAATAAAGGCGAAACCACCAAGAACGTTGTGCTCTTTGGAAAACATGTGCATCGATCCACCCTGGCCTCTACAACAGCCCGTGGTCTTCCCAAATAGCTCACTCATCACTTGACGAGCTGGGACACCTTTGCTCAATGCATGGACATGATCACGATAAGTACTAACTACAGAGTCTTCCTTCTTCAAGAGCTTGATGAAACCAGTTGAGACAGCTTCTTGGCCGTTGTACAAATGCACAAAACCAAACATTTTACCCCTGTAATACATTTGGGCGCACATGTCCTCAAAAGCTCTTCCCAACACCATGTCCTCATACAGTACCAATCCTTCCTCCTTAGTAATCAACTAAATGAAACAACAGACACAGATAATTGAGTAAAAATCACAGAATCCTGAATCTTTTCAAACAACTACATGCTATAAGAGAAATTCTAAGAAGATTAAGCACTAAATTACCACAATAACTACTCTGGGTCAAAAGTTGCATGACACAAAAAAAAAAAAAAGAGCTTGCAAATGCCAAAATTATCAAAATTGGGATGGACCAACAGACACAACTATTTAACAAAATCACAAACAAGCCGAATCATGCAAACAACTACAATGTCATACGACAGATTCAAAAATAAGCACTAAATCAACACAAAGAACACTCAAAAGACTTAACGATCCAAAAAAGGACGAATCTTTAGTAAGCAACAGAATTTTTATACGAGAAATCTAAACAAACAAGCACTAAATCGCCATAAAAAGACATTAATAAGATAAAAGCTACAAAAGCAAAAAATTGAGCATGACCCAAATGAAAAATTAATCTTGCAAAGCCAAAATCAACAAAGAAGGGGCAAAAAATCAAGAAAATGCAGATACCAGATTGGAGCTAGAAGATTTGGACTTTGATTTCTTTTCTTTAACAACATCAGAAACGGCGACAACAGCATTATTGGATCGGCGTTGAGATTGATGAGGATAGAAAGTCTTCTTGAGGGAAAGCTTATGAGAAGATGATCCAAGAAAGGAGGAGCTACCCTTTAGAGATTGACACAAAAGGGGCTTTTCAGCAGATCTAGTAGAGTTAAGGGGCAAAGGTTGCAAAACTTTTGTTGCAGAGAAAGACATCGCCATGGATGAATTACAAGAAATCAAGAAATGTGAGTAAGAGATGAATGATTGTAGAATTGAAGGACATAAAAAGGAAAGAAAGGGGCGGAGGAAACGAGAAACCAAATGTGTAGAAATAACCGTCAGGAACGTTGGCTGCTCTCTACTGGGCTTTCTCGTCTTCTCATCCTAAATTTTGCCTTCTATTTTGTGGGTATAGTTGGTTTGACAAAAAAATAATACTAGTATATTTTAAAACTATATAGTAAATAATTATACTGAAAATCTATTTGTTTCATGTGCTATAATAACTATTATGTTTTTCCTGGCCTTTTGGCTAAAGATCCCTGACTATTTGTTCTTATCTCTATATAAAAACTTTCACTTTTATTGGGCATGGCTTCTAAGTTTTTTCCCAGAAATTTTCCTTTTCAAGAGGTAAAATTGTTATTATTATTATTATTATTTTTACCAAGACAGATGAAAGGTTTGGTTATGAGTGTGAGACATATAGGTACCTCTATGAATTTGAATATTAATCTCTAATATTATTTATTGGGAAGGAGGGGGTCGTAAAATAAATAGTTTTGATGATTGACAACATGAATCAGGTTTACTAGTTGCTTTTATTGTCTTGTGTTTGTTCTTATCAATAAATTAGGTTTCATTATGATAAGGAATGCATGGTGTAGCTGATAGTGTATGAAATGATACAGAAGAAAGACTAAATTAAAGAGAAAGAAAGCAGAGTCCTAATAAGATTAGCAAAGTCAAAACAACACAAGAAAAAGACTCATGAGAATAAAATCTCATTTTTCTTAAGCAAGTCGATGTCCTACAAGAAAAATCTTTTCTTAACCCTAGGCATTGAAGGACATGGAGGTGTGATTATAAATAAAGAGGAAATGTCACCTAATGAGATGATGATTGCACACAAGCAAATAATGTTCTCTTTCAAGTAATAGCAATTAGAAGTATGATCAAAGAACACATGACAAGACATTAAAGAATTAGTCTAATCATTGTTTAATAGTGATTGTGTCCACAAGTAGAATCAAGTTGTAAATTATCTTCACGAAAGGTAGTAGAGCCAATTGGTATTTGTTCGGAGTTTGTTACAAGACAAAGTTAACGTCTTCATAGAGTTCATCAATTGGAGAAAACTAATGTGGTGAGACAAAGGAACTGCAGAATCTGCATAGATTTCATCAGCCAGCTAACTTATTGATTGGTTATTAAAAGTAGGTGACATGGTAGTTATTGTTCATAGTACTGCAGAATCTTCTTCCATGACAATGACAAAGTAACAACAGTATGAGGATCCAAAGTTCATAAAGCTAAGGAACAGAATTTCGCAGGAGAAACAATTTTTATTTGAAATTGCGGAAGGAGTGTTCCAACATCAAGGTCGTCTATGTGTACTTGATATGGGGAAGCTTTGGAGAAAAAATTCTAATAAAAGCCCATTATTCTCGTTATTCAACTCATCAAAGGGGGGCAAAAATGTACCATGGCCTCCGACAAATTTATTGATTGAATAGCATGAAAAAAAATATTGCAAAGTTGGTAGCTTAGTGTTTAAATTGCCAAGAGGTGAAAGTCAAACACCAGAGGCCTGGAGGTATAACTCAGAACATGGGAATTCTGACGTGAAAATAGAAAATAACCAATATGGATTTCATTACAAGGTTACCTCGTACAACGGAAATGTGATTTTATTGGGGTGATTATGGGCAGGTTGACAAAGTCGGTTCATTTCTTGTCAGTCAGGACAACATATATGATCGAAGATTATGCTAAGCTTTACATCCATGGGATTGTTCTACTTCGTGGTGTATTGATCTCTATTATTTCATATAGAGGGGCTTAATTTACGACAAATTATTTGGAGATTCTTTCAGAAAAGCTTAACTATTCAAGTGAACCTTGGTACAACTTTTCATCTATAAATTGATAGACAAGATGAGCGCACTGTTCAAACAATTTAAGATATGCTATATGATGAGCGCACTGTTCAAACAATTTAAGATATGCTATATGTCTGTGTATTGAAATTCATAAGGAGTTGAGATGACCATTTATTTATAATTGAATTTTCTTATAATAACAACTTTCATGCAATTATTCAGACGACTTATGAAATATTGCATAAGTTCAAGTATAGGCATATTGATGTATTTTAGTGGTGATTCGTTGTCATCAAGTGGTTAATGGTGGTTCAAGTGTTGAATGAAGACGTTGATAAAAAAAAAAGACTTAAAATTGTGGATGATGAAAACTTCGAGAAGAATGATGATATTTAGTTATTTAGGAAAATGGTGATACCTATGAGGATGGAATGTCGTGGTGGTGTCTCTAGAAAAATTTTATTATGTATGAGGCACAAATATGATGTGGCACACAAAACTTGTATGAGACTCCATTTATTGGGAAAAGGTATGAATTCATCCTTGGAACTTGTATCGAAAAGTCAGTTACACGCTTAAACTATCATGACGACCTATTACATACCTTTACTATTTAAAAATAATTTTTTTTACCCCCTAAAACTGACGTGTCAAAAAATTAAAAAAAGAAAAAAAAGAAAATTGACAGTAAATAAAGTAAAAAAATAAATTAAAATCTTCTTTTACTATCACCCTACCCCCACCGAATGCCTCTTGTTCTTCTTCTTCACAGGCAACCATCTTCTTCTTCTTTATTTTTTTTCATCATTTTTTCATACCCAATTTTCATCCACCCCACTATACCTCCACCAAAAGCCTCTCCTCCCCCCCACCCCCCAAATCATATTCTATTTCAATGCTTATTTGATTTCATCATTTTCATTATATTTAATTTTTCTCATTGGTAAGTTTTAAAAAATAAAATATAATGATGGATTTGTTGGTGTGGGGTGACAAAGAGGAGGGAATTGAAGGTGGTGGAGAAGAAAAAATCAATATTGACAATGGTGGTAGTGATATTTGGTGGTGAGTTTGTACCTTTTGATGGTGATGATGTAATTCTGGTGATAAGTGTTGACACCAAATTTTGGTATGATATTTCTAAAGTTAATACTTTTTAAGTATTTTATTTTTTAAATAGTTCAAAATACATGTTTTGTCATTTTAATGCAATTTATTGATAATTATCCTTATTCTCAAATTATTAGGATTTTTATCGGTTAATTCTCTTTATATTATTTTGTCACAACCAGTTGAATACGTTCAAATATTTGTTCATTTTTTATAAAATCATTATTTCTATTAAATTGTATTTTTTACATGTCATTGGTTACGTTCATTACATTTCTTAATATTCATTTTATCTGTTACATTTGTTAATATTCATTTTGATATTTTACACAATCCAGAAATTCATTCTGATATAGTAATATTTAATACACAGATATTTTATTGAACGGTGATTTTGACCCATGATTTTAAAATAATGATATTGTAGTTTTCAACTCCCTATATAAAGAATAGTTTGCTTATTAGGTTAAGGGGGTGGTGGATAAAATTTAGGGGGTATTTTCAGATATTTACGGGTCGTTTGGTAGAGTGTATTTGCAAAAATAATGCATGCATTAATTATAGGAAAAATTACAGAAATCCCACATTTTAGTTTACTTATTACCATTATCCCCTATAAGTTTTACAAATCTCCAAAATCCCTCATTTTCGCACATCATATTAGTGTATCTCGCGCATCAGATTAGTGTATCATGTATAAAATGTATTGTCACGACCCGATTTCTCGAATCATGATGGCACCTCCTATACCCTACCAGTAGGTAAGCCAACCCGAAACCCAGAACATCAAGCAATGAGTGTAAGGGTAGAAACTAGCGGAAACAATAAACTAAACAAGGACAACAAGGCAGAAGCAAACCAAAATAAATATATACATAAATCTCTCCCAGAACCTGGAAGTCACTAGTACAGAGCTATCTAATAAATAGTACAAGTCTCAAAAGTGGACTACAACAGAGCGTGTCTCAAAAGAAACAATACTAGCTAAACCAAAAGAAGGAGGCAGAACAAATCCAAAACGCCAAGTGCTCGCCCTCGTCTCCGAGTCACAACTACAAAAGAAGGCTAGAACTACTCATCGCTGATAACTGGTATTAGGACCTGCATCACGAAATAGATGCAGAGCGTAGCATGAGTACCAACACAACAGGTAGAGGTGTTCAGGGGTTGGTTTGGGTCGGTTATTGGTCAAAACCAAAACCAAACCAACTTAATCGATTTTAAAATTATCAAAACCAAACTAAACCAAATATAATATACATTTATCAGTTTGGTTGTTTTTGGTTTTGGTTTGGTTTGATTCGGTTATTTGGTTATTAATCATACATAATAAAAAAAAACAATTCATTCAAAACGTGAAAAAAAATGACAACAATCCATTCAAACGAAAAAATAGTTAAAATGACTGGCATTACAGAACTTTGGATCATTGAATTTACTGAATAAAACTTCAAAATTTACTAATTTGGCATAGAAGGAAGAGACAATGACATTTTCAGTCCCACAATGAATTTCCATAGACACTCATATATATGAAACCAATAAGAAAAATGATCTCACCTTGGACATTTTTTCTTTCATAAGTAAATTATAAATAAATTTTGATGAAAATTATATAAAATCTTTAAAATTGTTTATGAATATAATATATTATGTATGTATAATAATAAAATTTATGTATATAACTTGTTGGCTCGGTTCGGTTATTTCTTAGATTTTTTTCGAACAAAACCATAATCAAACCAATGACTATCGGTTCTTAACAATCTAAAACCAAACCAAACCAAAACCCAAATTAAATCAGTTCATTTAACCGGTTTGATTTGGTTTTTCGGTTTGGATCGGTTTTTATCCAAATCATGAACACCCCTAACAACAGGTACTCAGTAGGCATCATAGGTCGATTGAGCAAAAAGGGTAAAAACAATATGAAAGAATAGAATCTAGACACATAGAGGTCAAAACGGATACGAAAAGAAAGCACACGAGCATACCAGAAATAAACTAAGTACAACTAAACTAAACCTAATTGGACCCCCATAAGCCCAAAAGGTATACTCATGCGCAAGTTCAAATAAAACCTGAACGGACCCCCATAAGCCTGACAGGTACACAGAAAGCTAAGTCTACTGAGAAAGAAGAAAATCGGGCTCCCAGCCCAAAGTAACTAAGATAATCCATCAGACTCCACCCAGCCAGCAGTGCACTCCCAGCCCAGCCCAGCTAGAAAGAGTGACCCCAAGGGGCACCCAACCAAACAATCTACTCCCAGCCCAGCTAGAAAGAGGGACCCGTGAGTGAGGTAGATATCGCGAGTCATCCTACCATGCAGTCAGCTCCCAGCCCAGCTAGAAAGAGCGACCTAGGGACACCCAGCCAGCAGCAGACTCCCAGCCCAGCTAGAAAGAGAGGCCCGGGGGCGATCGCCGATATCACCGAGTCTACCCAGCCAGCGATACGCTCCCAACCCAACTAGAAAGAACGACCCGAGGGTGATGGTATCTCTAATAGGATCCAATCTAACAACAACCACCATGGATCACCGTCCACTCTAAGAATCACATAAAAGGCTCCAAGCCTATACTATCTCAATCCCGCGCCTCTAGTGATGCACCGAACCTTCGAGAATGCGTCGAAACCGCAGAATGAGAGGGAGAAGATACATAAGAACAACAAGCAGCGATAACGCCTAATCTAAGGCTCAAACTATCATACTCAAGTCTGCTACTCCAGTCTACAAGGAGCTAAGTCATCCGAACGACGTCGACAGAAAGTCAAGACTATCCAGCCCACACGGGTCATAAGTCTAAGGCAATGCTAGCCTAACCTAGACTAAGGACATCATGCTTACAGTTGAGGATGAACAAGGCATGCAACACATAACATACAAGCATACAATAACATTTAGCACATAAGCATGCAACTCTACTAAACCGGTTAACATGATACTACACTCGAATATGGCCAATCGATCCTAACATGAGGTATCTAATCAAAGTAAGGTAGGAAACTGGTACCCACCCCCAATTCACTCTAATCGACATGCTTTTACACATGTAAGCTTAATCTAAAAGAAAGGAAGTCATAGCCTACCTTAAGGTTGACCGCGCGCACTCCAAATCACTTTACTGGAGCTTGTCCTTCCCGAATTTTGACCCTCCACGATTTGATTAATTTTTAAGCTTCTTAAATTTTAAACAATTGGAAATAATTGTTTTTTGAAAAAATCCAAAATGTTTCAGGCTTGGTTTTTTTTTTTGTTTTTAGAAGCAATTATATATTTCTATATTTATATACATATAAGTTTTGTGTAAGACTTTGGAGTTTTATAAATATTTTAAAAGATTCGTCTAAAAAAATGTGTTTAACTTAATACTTATCTTATTTTCCTTAAACAAATCAAAATTTTAATTAGTGTTGCAATTGGTATTATTTTGGATAATTAGTTAATTATTTCACATTTGTAAAGAAAGAATTCAAGAAGCTTATTAATTTATTAGATACATAATTTATTTAGTTTCAAATTTTATCATCCTTGTCATTCTCAAGACTCAAGGACCAAGACTCTTCATTCTTTTTAAATTTCAATTTGGACTTTTATATTCAGCCTATCAGTTAGTTGTGTTTGAGCCCAAATTTTCCATTTCCAATACCCAAAGACCAAATCCAATCCAATTCCAGAAGACCCACCAGCATACTAATTCAACCCAACAATCGGCAATACAACGTTTTATACCAAAACGACCCAAAACGTGAGATTCAACCGAGGGAAAGAATCCAAAAAGACGCCAAGGTTCCTTTTTTGCTTAGCTTGTTTTGTCACGCGGAGAGCACGAGCTCTTGTACCCGTGATACAGTCCAAACGTTCCCAGATGGTATTATCCTCCAATTTCAGATTTTTCTTTTCCAATTTCTTTCAAAAATGGTACGAATTCGTACACTAGCTAGGGGGCAATCCTTATCCACTCAAGGATTTTGAAAATTTTCCAATTCCCACATCGTTTTCCCCCTCAAATTCGACCTAGAAGATGCCCTATAAATACCCTTTTTGCTCACTTATCAAAGGAGGGGATTTTGGGGAAACCAAAGAGTACCCTAAGTTTTTTCGGAATTCTTGGTTCCATAGTTTAAAATTTTGTGGCTTTTGTGGTTGTTTGAGTTGAAGGAGGTGGTGGAATCGTCTCTGTCAAACTCGTTTTCCGGTTCGCTGCCTAGAACCAGGTAAATTTCTCTTTATTTCAGCATTTTCCGGCTCTTAATTATGTTTCGTTCGTTGAAATAGTGTTTGGTATTAGCTGCTTTAGCATAGAAAATTAAATAGCTAGTTCTTCATTATCTTAAGTGTTCTTTTGTGGTTGTTTATTCAAAGTAAAAATTAGCTTTGGCTTAGTCGTTTTTTTATATAATATTCCTTTCATTTCCAGTTTTGGGTATTTCTTATAATCACATAGATTAGCTAAGTTTAGCTCTTATCTTTTAGCGAATAAATTTATTTAGGGAGTTTCAATCTTGTCATTGCTTATTTCTATTATGTATCTTGATAGCTAGCTTTGTTTGTTTTTTTTCCGAGTATTATATATAGTGTGCTAGTTTTCAATTTTCTTATGAAGAATGATCTTGTCTAAATTACCTATTTGAACTTGCCTATTTTATGTTTTCTTCATGGTTGTTTCATATACTTGAAAAAATGTGTAGGTGATTTCTCTGCTTAGTCGAGTTCATAAATCTATATATGTGCTTCTAGTTATTGTTATTCTTATTCGATTTTGTAATACATGCTATATAGTTGTTATTTTCTGCCTTAATTTGTTATCTTCTGTAGTAAGATTTTTACTTCTATTTTTATCAAAGCTCCAATCTGTTTTATAAATGCTAAGTTGGGCAATTGTTGATTTGTTGTGTTAAGGAGAAAACTAGTTGCTGGTTTGCTTCTTTACTGTCTTTAAAATGTTCTGATTGCTATTAATATGAAAAATGTCTTTAGTTCCTACCTTAGTTTCTTTGATCCGTAGTTGTACACCCCTTTACAATATTCCATAGTCATGTTCTTCTTTTCAGATTTTAGCATTTGCTTCCCTTAAGTTGCTAGTTGTTTTTCCTTTTGTTAGATTTTTGACTTAAATTCTTTAGGTTAGGCATGTGGTTTTAATATTGGATAGTATTCTAGTAGCAATATATAATGCAAATTTGTCTATTCTTTGTAGTTGTTCTTGATACTTCCCATGGGTAGTTTTAATTTAGAGAATATCAATTACATTAGTAACTTGGATCCTAGATTTTTCTTATGATATATATGTTAGTTAGTTTACATCCTTAGTTGATCTTGATTTGATTAAGTATGTAGTAGTTGGATGTTTTATGGTGTTTGACAATTTTGGTTTTCATTAAGGGCAATAGTTCTTTGGTAGAAATGGGTTTATTAACTGTGATGAAGGATAAAAATTATCAAAATTTTTGGGTTTAGTCCTTCTAAGTGATGTTATTGATATCGCATTTGTTTAATTATTTTTGTGTAGTTACGCTTAATTCCTTTTATTGATTAATATATGCAGCAGTTAAGCTTGACCATATATTAGTATAATTAAGTTCTCCTTTCCAGTTTACATTTATTGCATTTTGAGATGAGGTTTCTCTTTTGAACTTTCTAATCTTTTATTCCTTTTTTTCTTGGTGTATGAACACTCTCCCATTGAGTCCACTTGGACTCCATCTCTTGCATTTTCCTCTCTTCGAGTCAACCTCATCCAAGCCGATTGAAAGGAAGCTAATATTATTGGATTAAAATCCCAAGAAAGTAGCAACAACAGTAGCCTTAAAAGGCCGAAGGCGAAGAGCAAAATTGGGTTGAAAGCCCCAAAAGACAGCAGTAGCCTTGAAAAGGCTGAAATTTGATAATTTTTGGACTCTCAAAAGTCCACTAAGTGCAGCAGATTTGCAGCAGCCTCGAAGGGATGGAAGTAACATTTTTCGGACTTTAAAAAAGGTCAAAAACAGCAGCAGTAGCAACAAATAAGAAGCAACAAGTGGACTTAAAATTGTCCAAGTTCTATTCGCGCTTTTGTTTTCCTTATATCGTGATTTTGTGATAGTTTGTTTTTAGCTTCTAACATTATTTTTGTTAACTTAGATGAATCCTTTGGAGGTTTCTAATGACTCTTCTATTTCGGCATTTGTTTATTTAAATATTCAATTTTTTCAAAACTTCTTTTAAGTTGGGCAATCTATTCTCCAAGACTAAATATTCTTTCATAGTTAGTATTTAGCTTTCAAATTCACGTCTAAGTGATTGTGTCAATTATTCGACTCAAAAACTTGACTCGGATAAATTGTTGAGTTAAAATTTTATTTTTGACACTTTAACATTTGAATTATTTCATTATTTGGGATAATACGAATGTACAAGTATCAAATGATTTCTCATTTAAAATAATAATAATAATAATAATAATAATAAGATTTTCAAGTAATTTAAGTTTTTCTTTTAAAAATGGCCAAGCTTTAAAATCCGTCAGTCAACCGCGTGTTAGCGGATTCTCTAAGATGCCTAAACCCTTCCTTAGAGAATTATTTGAACTCTTATCCGACTCTGGTTTATTTTAAATGTTTTTCTTTCAAAAAACCTCTTTTAAATGGTTTTCTTATTTTTTCCTAAAAAATTAAGTGGCGACTTCCAAATTATAAAATTTTCCAAAAACTTAAACAAAACTTGCCAAAGTTGCGAAGATGGTTTCGAAACCTTAGTTTTCGAAATCGGGTCGTAACAGAGGTATCTAATCAAAGTAAGGTAGGAAACTGGTACCCACCCCAAATTCACTCTAATCGACATGCTTTTACACAATTAAGTTCAATCTAAAAGAAAGGAAGTCGTAGCTTACCTTAAGGCTGACCGTGCGCGCTCCAAATCACTTTACCGGAGCTTGTCCTTCTCGAACGACCCTTGAACGTTGTCACTCTATCAAATATAGGATCACAACGTTAATACGGTCGTTTAGACACCAAAATCACAACAAACGGAGACGAGTCAATTTATGGAGTCACAACGGAAATCGTGGGACCCGCACCGAACTGTCTGAAATTGACTCCGTCAAGAGACCCTAAACAGCACCCCGAACTTGTGTTTCAAAATGGAACACAATTCAAGGCTCAAAACACAGCAAAAACCAAAAAGCAAGAAAACCACACTTTAATCAACTTAAAAGAAAACAACAGCAGTCTAAACTCGGAATTAACGAGAATCGAAAAGTTCCCAGCACTCCTTGAATACTCTACGAAATAGCCACAATAATTCCCAACATGTGGGACTTCGAATCACCCAAAACCGAGCTAAAATGAGTGAGATATGACCAAAACAAGAATGCCAAAAATAAAGGCTCGAAAAAGGGTACAACAGTTAGGTTAACACGAAATTACCTCGAACTACGCGCACCCAACAACTTCCAAACACTCTACAGCAAAGCCACCAAAAATATGAAGCTCCCGCAATTCGAATCACCTAAATCGGTTTAGAGATGAGAGAGAGATGAGGGTTTTAAGTTTGAAAAAAGTTGGTTGATATATCTACATTTATAGCAGATATTTCTGCAATTTTTTCCAAAACATAAAAATTCTAACGGGGTGCTTCGAACTCGTTTGGAACCCCGTGCACGCAAACGAGATATGCAACCATACCAAATTCAATATTCCGAACTCAATGGCGCAGTCGAAATTTCCATACGAGGTCATCTTAACAAAAAGTGGGTCCCACACCCAATTGTTATTTTAAGTCAAAAACCACAAAAGGGCTCGGAAAAATATCGAAAACCTCGGGACACAAAAGAAGGGTCAATCTAGACCAAACTCGACATTCCGGAGCTAACCACACTGACGAAATTCTCATCCGAGCGCATTTACTCAGAATGTTGACTAAAGTCAAACTTAGGCTTAAACTTAAAGTTAAAACGCTTAATCGCACCGACCCACACTGAAAACCTCGAGAGTTATGCCGACCATGCTACTAGCCTAAAATGACCCATCTGGAGTTGATGGAATCTTCAGAATTGAATTCTGATGTCATCTTCTTGAACTTTGATCGAAAATGATCGTTCAAGGTTCATAAGCTCCAAAAACACTAAAACTCGCACAAAAGCCACACGAACGACCAGGTGACCGAACTGTCAGTCCCAGCAAATCATAAATGACTTGGGGTCGCTACAGGAACGCTCTAAACGACAAACAAAAGGCAAAACACAAAAATGACCAGAAGGGTCATTACATGTACATCAAATTAGTGTATCATGTATAAAATGCAATGTCTCTTACTTAACGATTAATGTATCTCGCGCATCAGATTAATGTATCAATGCTTATATTATTGTATCCGTTTGAGGGACTTCTGTAATTATAAATTTTTAAAGGATAGATTGTAATTTTGCCTTAAAAGAATGTGATTTCTGTAATTTGCCCATTATTATATATATTAGTAATCCCTTGTTTGGTGCATTTTTTCATGCTATGTATAACTAATGATTGCAATAGTTATACACTATATTGTGTATTGAGAATTGTATTACTAATACCATGAATTTCTAGGTATTAGTAATACAAATGATTTAATACATGCATTAATATGGTTAAACACTCAATTACCCCTCAAAAGTAAGTTTACATCTTTTCCACCATAATTGTGAAGGATATTTTTGTAAATAAATATTTCTATACAATGCATACTATTTTTAATACACCAAACCAAACAATGAATAAGAAATAATCTATGCATAACTAATACAAGTATAACTAATACATGCATTACTAATACACTCTATTGGTATTATTTTTATACACTCTACCAAACGACCCCTTAGTGTTTAAGAGGTTTTTTATTGTTCATTATTTTTTCGGTGACTAATTCACCGGAGTTCTGCCGGAAACCGGCGAGTCCACCACCAAACAGACCCAAAAAAACCCCACTGTCTCTGGTCTCTTTTTCCGGCGAAACGCCACCCTCCAGACCACCCAACACCACCAAAACCCCACCTTTTCCAGCAGTCAAACAACTCTCAAGTGTCCTTCTCCTCTCCAGACCATCGCCGGATTCAGATCTCCACCACAAACCCCATATGGAACAACCTTCAAACACTTCCAGCAACACTAAAAAATCACTTGTTTCCCTTTCTCCAAACGTGCACAACACCCAGCCAACCAGAAACACCATTTTCGGCAAAGCTCGAAGCTCAGGCGGAGTAAATAACAAGGAACCCGTGCTCAGTCCCCTTCCCTTTTCCCCTTTTGCGATATTTTATTTATTTTGCAGGTGTCCAAATCTGTACATTCCGGCGAACAACCATTAGAAACAACCAACCTTTAACACCAAAATCCCAGCCCATTTCCCTCTCTTTCACTAGACCCAAACCAGCACACACTATAGCAAACAAAACCCCCTTCCCCTTTCCCTTTCACGATTTATTTTTGATTGTTTTTGCAGCTTTTACGTGAACCAACGAGCTCGAAGCTCCGACTCCGGCTCCGGCGTGGCTCCATCGCCGGTATACCATAACCAGTTAACCAGATCTTGCACCAGCGAAGCTCTTACACCATTGGAAAAATCAATATATATAGTGCTCACAAATCATTGTTCCAATCACAAACTCCATCTCCGATAATGTGGTACTTGTTTTAATTTTCTTTCATTTTTCTACTATAGCTATATTTATTTTGTTTATTTTATGGGTTGATTTTATGTGTTTTGGATTTCTTGATGATGAGTTATACATTTACAGTGAGCATCTTAGTTGAGTAAATTGAGGAGGAGGTGACAAAAAAGTGTTGAAATTAAAATTGGTGACAAAAAAGGACTGATCAAGTCAAACTCTTTTTTAATTAGTGATTAAGATAATTAAGGTCTAAAATGTAATATTTAAAACTTCTAAACTTTTAAAAGTATTCAAAATAACCCCAACTTCTCATTGTGTTTCTTTTTCTATTAATTGCTGTGAACAAGTTAGGGTTCGTTTTCTTCATGTTCGACTGTCATCTTCGTTTTCGTCTGTCGTCTTCTTCGTCATCGCTGTCATCTACCCTCAAGGTAACACTTTTTTCTTTTCTTTCATTGTTAGGGTTTTGAGAGTGTAAATGTTGAAAATCCATTGGGTTGTTTATGTTTATAATTTTTTGTGTTATTTTTGTCCAAATTATCACCTGCATTTCTGAAAAGATTTTTGGAGTTCATTGAGAGTTCTCTATCTGATTTTTATTTTTATGCATATGATGAGAAGTAAGCCCTTCATTTACTTAGTTTAGAGATATTAGAGAGCTAAAGGACAATATTGTTGGTGTGGGGTTAACGTTTGATATATTCTGAATAATAATGGTGTTATGGAATTTGTTAGAGTTTGGATGTCTCATAGAATCCAGAGACATGGAAGATGAAGGACAATATTGGTGCACTTAAATTAGGTTCAGGTAGGTCAAGTGTGAGATTTTTAATAGAACTCTAAATAGCAATTGAAAGCTATGAACCTGTACAAGTTTAAGAATTTTGCGAGTGAAAAGCAACAGTTGTTGCATTTATAATTGTTTACCGTATTTCTTTATGTGGTTTTGAAACTAACTTTCAAAATTACATTTTGATTTTATTGTTTTTATATGTAGATTGTGCATCCATGACTCCAAGGAAAAACCGAACAACTCCTACTAAAAGTATGAAAGGTGAATCAAAACACAAAGACAAAGAGAAGAAGAAGAACTAGAAAACACAATTTTGAAAAATTCTATAGAAGAAGAAGGAGAACATGAAATAGATGTTTCTTCTACAATTTGATGAATTGAAGGGGTTGCTTGTGGATATGCATTTTACCACTATTTTGCTACACTTTTAATTTACTTTTAATGTACATTAGTGAATATGGTATTTTGAATTTGATGAATTGAAGGGGCTGCTTGTGGATATGCATTTTACCACTGTTTTGCTACACTTTTAATTCACTTTTGTTGTACATTAGTGAATATGGTATTTTGAATTTGATGAATTGAAGGGATTGCTTGTGAATATGCATTTTTACCACTATTTTGCTACACTTTTAATTTACTTTTGTTGTACATTAGTGAATATGGTATTTTGAATTTGATGAATTGATATTTTAATCGAAAAAAGAATTGTGATGTTATTAGTGAACTAGTTGAAGGTGAGGATTTGACTCATTCAATTGTTGAAATTCTCTACAGCAATTAAACAAGTTGTTGTATTTTTTACAGTAATTGCTGAAATTCTCTACAGCAATTAAGCAAATTGTTGTATTTTCATAGCAATTGCTACAATTCTCTACAACAATTAAACGAGTTGTTGTATTATTTTACAACAATTGCTTAAATATCTACAACAAGCACGAAAAATATTGTACTTTTCATAGCAGTTGCTGAACTTTTCTACAGCAAGTAAGAAAGTTGTTGTACTTTATATAGCAATTGCTAAAAATTTCTTTAACAAGTAAGCAGATTAATTGGCTAATTGATTGTTTATTGGTTGTAACACTCATAGTTTATGATAAATAGAGTAGTGTTGATTTAATTTAAAAATAAAATTTATATTAGATGGTGATCTTGTATAATGAGATAGTTATTTGAGATACTAGACGATTAATTCCATTACAATTTCACATGTAATCAATTTATAATGAGTAAATGATTGTTTATTGATTGTAACACTCATATTTAATGATAAGTAGAGTAGTGTTGATTTAATTTTAAAATAAATTTTATATTAGATAGTGATCTTGTATAATGAGATAGTTATTTGATACCGGACGATCAATTCCATTACAGTTTCACATGTAATCAATTATAATGAGTAATTGATTGTTTATTGGTTGTAACACTCATATTTAATGATAAATAGAGTAGTGTTGATTTAATTTAAAAATAAAATTTATATTAGATAGTGATCTTGTTTAATGAGATAGTTATTTGAGATACCAGACGATCAATTAAGTAATTTCATATGTAATCAACTTAAATTGATAAATTGATTGTTAATTAGTTATATTAATCATATTTCATGATAAATGGGATAGTTTTGACTAATTCTAAAAGAAAATATAGAATAGCTAGTAATTTTATTTGAATATGCTACAACAAATAAGCAAATTATTGTACTTTTCATAGCAATTGCTACAATTCTCTACAACAATTAAACGAGTTGTTGTATTGTTTTACAACAATTGTTTAAATTTCTACAACGAGCATGAAAATTATTGTACTTTTCATAGCAGTTGCTAAACTTTTCTACAACAAGTAAGAAAGTTATTGTACTTTATATAACAATTGCTAAAATTCTCTACAACAAGTAATAAAGTAAGGGAAAATGCATAAGTACCCCCCCAGCCTATGCCCGAAATCCCAGAGACACACCTAACCTTTACTAAGGTCCTATTACCCCCCCCCCGAACTTAATTTATCTATAATATTCTACCCCTTTTCGGCCTACGTGGCACTATCCTTGAAAAAATGTCAACATGCGCTGGGCCCACAAGATAGTGCCACATAGGCCAAAAAGGGGTAGAATATTACATATAAAATAAGTTCGGGGGGTTAATAGGACCTTAGTAAAGGTTAGGTGTGTCTCTGGAATTTCGGGCATAGGCTGGGGGGGTACTTATGCATTTTCCCCACAATAAAAAAACAACAACAATTAGTACCAAATAGATAAGATCAAATGTGTTCACAAATAATAGCAACAAAAACAACAATTGGTACCAAAATAGATAAGATCAAATGTGTTCACTAATAATAACAACAAAAACAACAATTAGTACCAAAAAAGATAAGATCAAATATGTTCACAAAAAAACAAGAAGAACAAATGTGTTTTTATGCAACATTTCGCTCGGAGCATGTAGATCCTTAAAACACTCTAGGTTCATCTTCCAAAAAAGTACTTAAACTAAGTTGATCATTTATCTTGAAAGGAGCCATCTTCTGCTTTTCACCACAACTATGCAGGTAAGTGATCACAATATCTTCCAGCTCACAATTTAATTTACAACAAGTAAAGATTTTATTCGCAAAATCATCATATGCAATATCTCGATACACAATCATCGCAATTGTCACGGCCAATTCTTTACTCTTTCAACGCCAAATATAACGATTGTTGGACTAAACCCATTGACCATTACAATCAACTGATACTACTATTCTATCTCCCATTAATGATGCTGAAGATACCTAAAAATATTGTAACTTAGAACTAAAAAATTGATCATAAAAAATTATATTAAAATATCACAATTGTTGTAAGTTATTCAACAATTGCTAAAATAGATATAGCAGTTGCGGCAATTTATTCAACAACAACATTCAACAATTGTTGTAAATTACTGGAATAGTCATATCACTTGCTGAAAATTATTATACATCAGTGGCAAGAACAATAATACAAAAATCAAAATTTTAATGAATAATACACACAAACAATACTATTAACTTGTTAAAATGATTGACAATTACCTGTTAACAAGTAATTTCTAAAGCTTAGACCTTTTCAAATCACATGTTAAATTAAAATTTGAGATTTTCCCTTCTCAAATTCTTCAAATAAGAAATCTACAATAAGTTGCAACACCAATAAAAGAAGAAGAAGAAGAAGAAGAAGAAGCGCTAGTGACGAAGATTAGAAGCAAAAAAAATGTGAAAAGAGCAGGACGTTGGGAGAGAACAAAAAAAAAAACTAATTTGGGGGTTTTCCTATTTTAGAAATTAGGGTTTAATTAAATTTGGGTGAAAGTGTAAACAAAAACTTGAGGACCTATTTAATTATTTTTAAAAATTGATTAAAAATTTGTCACCAACACTTAATAATTAAAACTAGAGTCACTCTTTTTATATTTCAACACTTTTTTGTCACCTATAATTCATTCACCCATCTTAGTTGTTGATAATTGGTAGTTTATAATTGAGGAAATACATCAAATCCCCCCTGAACTTGGCTGCAAAACTTACTTTAATACTTTAACTACACGGACGTTCAAATACCCCCTCTTAAACAACTTTCAAGTGAAGTAAATATCCCCTTAATGGCTGATGTGATAAATAATTAAAAAAAGGCGCGTAAAAAGTTAAAAATTAAAGAGAAAAAAAATAATTGGGCTACTTTTATTTTCTTTTCAGCCAATAAGAATTTTTCTCTTCATCTTCCTCACACCCCACCACCCCTATCCACCAACAACCCTAGCCCTTTTTCTTCCTCACACCCCATCACCCCTTGCCACCCTCAACCACCACCTGCACCACCTCCTCATTTTCTTTTTCAAACTCTCTATTTTCTTTTTCTTTCTTCGAAATCCTTCACCTTCACCCTATTTCTTCTTCTTCGAACCCTTCATCCGCACCCCTCTTTCTTCTTTTTTCAAACTCCACTATCTTCTTCTTCTTCTCCTTCTCCTTCTCCTTCTTCTTCTTCTTCTTCATACCCCCATTTATTTTCTATCACTAAATTCAAATTATTCTCACTTATTTTTAGATGTGATGAACAACGAAAAAAATGAAAAAAATCAACAACTTATTAATGTGCCTTAAAGATTGAATGTTTTTAGTGAAAATGGTTTTGAGAATTTTGGATTTGTGGAGTTTGATCTTTTTTGAGAATTTTTTACTTTTTATTTTTCTTTTTAATAATCTTGGATTAATTTTATTTTCTTTTTTCCTTTCTAAAATTGTGAATTAAGAAAACAAAAAAGGAATAAAAAACTCAAAATTTAAATAATTATCAATGTGGCACTGACATGGGAGTGATGTGGCACTGACGTGTCAATGACATGGCGCGTGTGGAATACAATTGTCATTGTGAGACTGGTCTTATAAACTTAGGGTGGATTTAAATTCACTTGAAATGAAATTAGGGAGGGTAAATAATTATATGTAAAGTTAAAGTGCTAAAGTAAATTTTGCTGCCAAGTTCGGAGGGGATTTTATGTATTTTCTCTTTATAATTTAATATTATTTTAGTAATAGCTAACTTTAAATATTTATACATTTTCTCATTATGTTATCATTTTGTTTGCCTTCACTGTTGCCATGCGGTAATGCCATGTCTTAAGACTGATTTTAGTATTATTTTTATTAGGTTGCTCTTTTAGTTGAATGTCAAAAATTGGCTTCCAGTGATTTGCGTTCCCAGATTGTTTTTTTATTTTTATTTTTATTTTGGTTTATCTTTAGGGTGTTGAACATTATCTTATATTGTTTGTTAGTCATATTTTGTTTGTTAAAATGGCTGATGAAGAAATTATCGTCGATTTTCAAGGCCTCCATGTTAATAAGATGGGTTTTTATTTTTAAAGTTATTATTTGATCTATTCATATTTATTTATTACTAACACTTTTACTAAGTGTCTTTACAGGTACACGGAGTTGTTTCCCATGGAAGCTATTCGAATTATACTTTTTATCATTATTTTGTATATATTGACGTTAGGCAAATTTAGGCCGTTTCTTACTTTATTATTTCATTTTATTACTTGGGTATATTTCATGCTTATTATACTTGTATATTATTGTTATCTCCTCCTCAATTTGAAAAAACGAATTCAGTTGGGACCCATAATTGTGGATTTCGAAGGATGTCTAACACCTTCCCTTCGAAATAACTTAAATCTATTGGTTTCGTAGACATATTTTTAAGTTAATTTATTAATTGGTTTTCTAGTTTTCCTAAAATTAGGTGGCGACTCCCTTTTACCCCTTTACCCTTTTAAAATTCTTTAATTCTTTTAAAAATTGATAACTATTTTTTGGCGAGTCACCGCGACGTTGCGCCCTCTCACGGGATGTCAACAATAAGTTTGTTTATGAGTGTCAAATTTTGTTGTGGATCTTTCTAATTTTTGTCGGGATAATGGTGATAATATGATTTCGATGGTGGATTTGTTGTAGGTGGTGAAATTTATGGTGAGTATTTTGATTTTCATGGTGAAATATATAGATTTGGTAGTAATATGACGGCAATGGTAGTGGTTTCATGGTGATGTTCATTGAAGAAGAAACAATTGAATGATATAGAGAACTTCAGTCAAAATTTGACATGGCATTTTATGTGGCAGTGACATGGCATTGATGTGACGTAAGTGTGATACACCTCCTATTGTCAGAGTGTTGCTACACGTCTTATGGATAAATAAAATTCACTATTTAGTAGCAGAGGTGTGTTATAGGTCACCATATTAGTTTAAGCGTGTAACTGACTTTTCGAGACAAATTCAGAGGTGAATTTATGCCTTTTTCCCCATTTGTTCTTTGACAAGTGGATAATTGAGTCTCATTTCAAAAAATGGCCCAAACTCCTCTTTCTCTCTCTCCCCCCCTCTCTTACTTTATTACCTTTTTTTTTCTTTGATTTCTTTTCCAACCATTCTTCCAAATTTTGCACTTTCATACTTTAATAATTTTATTCATCGAAAGTATGAAATCAAAATTTATTGCCTTATTCATTTTGTTTCTAACATTTTGAAATTATTTTTCCATCTCGATACTAATTATTTATATTGCTAAAAGTAGTTATATAAAATTATTTGTTAATTTACGAATTAAGATATAATTAATTACAATATTTCTATTTTATTATAGTAATTATTTTTGTAAGTGTAAATAAAATTTATAAAGTTACCAAAAAAAACAAAGGTGTAAGTTAGTAAAACTATTATTTTATTTATGGTTTCTTAAGAAATTCGTAAAAGAAAAAATAGACTATTAATATGAAAAACAAAGAAGGTATGAAATTAATTTGTTCTTTTATTCTTCTCTCAACAATTTCACGTTTTCAAAAGCACTTAAGTCCATCAAATATTCTTCAATGAGAAAATATAACGGAAAGAGCATCAATGATCTTGACAAACAATTGCATAAGTTTTGATACTATTTTAACGAAATAAAAAAATGAAAAATACTAAATAATCTTTTTGTCAATTTGTAAACACCTACATAAATACATAATCTTTCTATCAATTTATAAGATATTTTTTATTCTTGAAATTCAAGCTAGGTGAAATTTATTTAATTTTCTTTTATCTACTTTCCTTACACATTTCTTAGGAAATTATAGTAAAAATGATAATTTATTAATTTATTCCTTAAAAGACTTTTTGCAGCTTTACAAATTTTATTTATACTTTTAATTAAAAAAATTGATAGGATTAAAAAATTGCTTATATCTTGATTCTATAAATTGAAAAATTAAATACAAACAACTTTTTATTATAATATGAATAAATAACATAGAATAGAAAAAAATATAATAAACTAAAAACTTATACAATGATCATAAAAAACAAATCAAAATTCACTACGTAAAAAAGAAAAAAACATAAACTAATTAGATTAGCTAAGAATGAAAAAAAAATGTAAAAAAATGGAAACAAAAATATATCGAACTAAGTGTAAACAAAAAAAATGGCAGAAAGGACTTATAGATGCCCCTTTGTCACTTCGAAGATAGGTCTCATCCATGTTTATTTGTCAATCAAATTATGTCTCATATAAATAAGTATGACTTGACTTACCTTATACATAGTAAATTTTTTCGGTGTCTCTAATATAAATTTTTTTGGAGAGAGGTTATTAAGGGATATTGAGGAAGAATGGACTTAAAAAGAAGAAAAAATATTTTTAAAATAAATAAATAATAAGTGATGTATCATTTAAAGTCTGATGTGAATGGTGAAGTGTCATTTTCATTGTGCGTTTGAAGTTCAACAAAGCTAAATAGGTTTAAAATGGTGAATTTTATTGAGTTTAAGAGTTCAGTTGACAAAGAATAAAATAATAGGTTAAGCAGAGGCGTATCTAGGAGGAGGTCACCGGGTTCACGTGAACTCATGTGCGCTCCCCTCCTGAAATCATATATAGTAGTTTATATATTTTTTTAAAAATATTTAAATATAAATGTGTGAACCCACACTCGAAGTATCATATAATGTCGTGCGATGATGATTGGGTGCAACTCTCTAAGTGAGGTTAGAAATATTAACATTTTATCTATCTTGTTTTATGTTCCTTTCTAAAATTGGGTAACACCTCTCAAGTGGTTTATATAGATAAAAAATATTTGGACCTATAGTTTAATTTTTAATGATAAGAACCTAAATGTTAAACCGATCAAATTTATAGCTTAGATCCACCTTTTCGTAATAGTGCACCTATCATCTCAAAATCCCGAATACGCATCTGATTAAGCATATAAAGTCATACAGGTAGAAAGATCCATCATATCATTTACTAAAGCTATGCTTCACACGACAACATTTGTGAACAAATTAAAATTTTAGAATTTTTCGATTGCGTAGAGTAAAATTATTTTTGTAGAACTTTATTAAATGGAGACAATATTTAAACCAAAACCTCAAATGATCATAATTGCGCTAATCTCCCAATTTGAACATGTTAAAGATAGATAGAATCAATAAATAAATTACGAGGAACTTTGATTTATACCTTTTTATAAATTTGTTTTGGTTGTAAGAACCTTAAAAAATAATTTTTTTTATTTAATTTATAAGCATTCATAAGGATCATTTATGGAAATTTTAATTTAAATTGCAACAAAATAGGTTGAAAAAACGGGTCACAAACGAACCAATATGTTACAAACGGGTTTGGTCCGGTTAGGTTCATTTCATTGTTAAGAGTCAAAACGGTCGATTCCCGTCTTCCTCAGTCTCCACTCTCCCCCATCGCAGTTGATGAATCTGCTTGGAGGATTCTCACACTCCGAATTGAAACTCTCCCCTTGAATTGCCGATTCATTTCCCCAGAAGATCTGTAGGCTTCAGTCATGTTGCGTCCTCACTTGGCTTGCTCCTTCTCTTTACTGTTCCTCTTCATTTTGGTAAACATATCCTTGTAATCTTGAATTGTCAAACAGTCATTTTTCTTTTCATGTTATAAGAACTGAATAATTTTGTTTCTCCTTAAATGGGTTTACATCGAATCTGCTCATGATACTTAATTTTTAGCTCGCCCAAATGTGCTTTCCTGATTCTAATTATGCTACGACTTTGATAACCTTATCAGCGAATTGAATGGAATTGAATGTTTGGATGAGATGTTCTTTGATTATTTGATTATGGGTTTTTGTTCTAAATTTGTTTAAACTCCGAAGAATGTTTATGTGAGATACCTGTGAATGGAAATGTTTGTATGCCCTTGTTTTACATGATCATATTATGAGTAAAATCTCTGTGAGTGAATGAACTCCCAATGGTTCTAGAAGCTCCTCCACTTGTTGCAAAACAGGTATGATGGGGAAAGTTCAGTTGAAAGGGTGAATATATATATATATATACACACACACATAGGGTGGTTAACTTTGCTTGCCAAGGCTTAGTAGATAAGAAGAAATCACCTAATGTTTTTGTGTTTTGCCTCCTACTAATTTGAACCCTAAGACCTCATGGTTCACCTCCCACTTCATTGAACAGTAGGTCATGCCCACACCCTCGGGTGCTTTGAGAGGGTGAATAGTAAATTGATATTCTAATGTCACACTTCATCCTTGATTCTTTAGGTTACAAGTGAATAAAATGATTTCCTATTCAGACTATTATATTTTTTTTTTCTTTTTGAGATAAGGGTTTGATTTTACGGAACCATATTTAGGATTACGAGCTTATTGGTTCCAGGAGCATTCATTGTGTGTTAATTTGAGACACTAGTATTGCATTTCCGTGGACCTTAGTTTGTCTAAATTGTGAACGTCTTTATTGTATAATGATTTTTCTTTTTTTTTTTCTTTTTGTTTCTTTGTTTTATCTCGCCATGTAGCCTAGTCACACTGTCACAGTATATTTACATAACACCTTACTCGTGGTACGGATGGTTGTGGGAGGAGAATATTGACAAGCTTAAAAAAATTGGCACTTTCTTGGGAATTGTAGAATCAATAGCTTTTGATTAAATTATTTCCTTTATTTTTCTTTTTGTGTTCATTACTCTGGGAAGTATTTTTAGACTTCTGTGCTAGTTCGTGTCAACTTTGCACTAATGATTTTCTCAAAGCCATTTACTCCCACTTGAAGCCAAGAGAAACTATAGAAAGGGTACTGATTATTGCAATAATATTTGGCAGTTGCTGTGTCATAGTTCACTTGGTTCTACGGGTGGAAATCGTAAAACAGGGAAGTCATCAGTATTTTCGTTATTTAACCTTAAAGATAGAAGCAAGTTCTGGAGCGAGTCTGTTATCCATGGTGGTGGTAAGTTCTTGAAATGCATGTTTTTTTGTATACATGGTTGTAAAGATGACTTTTACTTGCTCGACTTCCATTAAGGTTATTCTGTATGGGTACAGATTTCGATGATCTGGAAGCATCTAAACCGGAAAAAATGAGTGTTCTCAATTACACCCAGGCAGGTACTTGTGTTTCTCCAAAATTTTCACTTTCTTCTGTCCTTTGACAAGGATTAAATTTCACTTTCTTTTATATTTGCCTTTGATGTGTATTATACTCCCTTCTCAATTTTCTATATTAGTGCTTCATAAGATTAATCTTTTTTTAACTTAAGTACTCGATACAATGAAACAACCTTTTTTCATGCATTTACTTTCTATTTATCTATTAAAGCTTCTAGTGTTCTAGAAGATGTAACTAGTTTGTACATCACATTGAAACACTTGTGTAATGGATAGAATTAGGGACTCTTATCGTGGGGATTTGCCCATGAACTACCCTTTTCTTTGTAATGACGGTGGTGTCCGGGCCAACTTGTGCGCACCTCGACTACTCCATTGGGTATCCATGAACTATCCTTTTTTTAGAAAGTCAAATACAAATTTGCATTCTGGTTGTCGATATATGTTTCCTTATATATCTTAGTAGAATCTTTGTGCTTTTCATTCATCTCATGTATTCCTCTTTTGACATGTTCATTATGCAACTTTGAATGAAAATGCGGTAGGAGATTTTAAAATAACCGCGTCTCCGTTATTCCTTGAAGCTCAAATATTAGGTGGGAGGGCTCAGGATATTGAAATCTGAGTGTCAAGCACCACAAAGCCTCAACCCCAAGCTACTTTGAGTCAGCTATTTGATTTATCATGGGTCATATCGCTCCATTTAAGCTCATCAAATTAATATTATACTAAATAAAAATAAAAATTAAAGTGCTAGATGGTCTCTATATTCTTACTAGCATATATATATATATCTATATCTATATATCTATCTGGCATGACTCAAAGACTTCATAGGACCTACAGTAAATGTACTAATGTGACTAAAACATATTTTTAATTGTTTGGTATCGCATATCTATATCTTTTACTTCCATTGTACCCTATTTTATGTTGGGTCTGCATGGATTCCAAGAGATTGTAGGTCTTTCAAGATTACTTCCTTCCCTGCGATTTTAGATCTATCTTGTTTCTAATTAACACCTTTACTTACCACGGTTTCACACTTGCGGATGGATGCATTTGCAGTTCGATGTGTGACATGATTATTTATCTATGATGTCCCATAATGTGTGAGCTTGTTATTTTGGGGGACCAAGATAGTGGCGATACTCTCCTTGGGGATGATGCTTGAATCCATGACCTTAGCTTGTCCCTTAAATCTTAATGTTATATTGAAGAATATGAGCATTCATCTTGAAACCCTTGGGGGTTGTTTTTTGGTTTAGAGTTTAGACACAAGTTATGCAAGAATTGTTGTATATATATTAATAATGCATGGATGATTTCTTATTGGGTGTTTGTTTCATCGTATTAAAAATTGGATATACAGTGGCACTTTTAGTCTGCGCTGGTGAATGGAAGCCCCCCTATCAAGTGTATGATTTAAAACTGTACAAGGGCTTGGCATATAGGGTTTGAGGATACCCTCGAGGGGTAGTGTTGCCATTTTGAATGTTTTATCCATGTATAACTAATCATAGTGTTGCTTATACCACATGGGTTCTACAGAGAGACTCCTTCTCTCTAAAAGCAAGAAAGATCAACTACGAGGAGGTGTTGTCTTCCACACCTTTGACTCTGGATAGGGGTTGCTGAAGGCTAAAAGGGTGATCTTGAAGCTAGGGTTAGGTTATCGATGGGCCTGATCTCGAAGAGAAAACTTTTCTTGCTTTGTGTTTAGTGGGAAGATCCGTAAGGGGGACTTTGCCAAACCTGATAGCTTCTTGTGTTGCAAAGGTTTGGGCTGTGAAGTTATGGATTAAGGTAACTTCCATGGCAGAGTCTGTGTTCCTGTGCAGGTTTTTATGTGAGCAAGAGGCCCGTTGTGTTTTTCGAGAAGGTGGGAGGTGGATGGACGACAATTTCCATAAGTGGACTGAGGATATAATGTTGGAGTTGAAAATAAGAAGTGAAGAGTCTAAAGTAGTTGTTGTCACGTTCACTTCTACGAACGGTTATTCTAGGAGAAAGTGTAGTTGTGGCTAAATTTAGGAGTGGTGGTGGTGGATTTCAATCAAATTGGAGGGGGTAATAGTGTTTGGTTAGAGAGGGCTATTGAGGAGGAGGTGCATGTGGCGGTAGAATGTTGTGCGGGTGACAAGGCAACAAGTCTAGATGGCTTCATGTTGGCTTTCTTTTAGCATTGTTGGAGCATGGTAAAAGCTAATGTTTTGAGCATATTGATGAGTTTCTAGCGGGGTGAATTTGAAAAAGCTTAAATGCTTCTTTCATTGTTATTATTCCTAAGGAGGGGCCACTAGCGTCGGGGAATACAAACCTATTAGGTCTAGTGGGAAGCATTCATAAGATCTTTTCTAAGGTGCTTTCTAGTTCTAGTAGTCTTAAGAGAGTATTGGATGAGATGTCATCCAAAAAAAGAGAGTATTGGATGAGACTGTGTCCTCTTCGCAAAATGCTTTTAGTGAAGGAAGACAAATTCTTGATGCAACTTTGGTTGCTATTGAAGTGGTAGATTCGAGGAAGAAACAGGGTGTGCCATGTGTCTTGTGCAAGTTAGATCTCGATAAAGCTTATTGCCATGTGAAATGAAATTTCCTTGACTTTATGATGCTGAAGATAGCTTGGGGAGAAATGGAGGAAGTGGATCAATTTTTGTATCTCTTCAGTGAGATACTCAATATTGGTGAATGGAAATCCTTGCGGTTTCTTTGGTAGTTTGAAGGATTTGAGGTTGGGAGATTGTTTATCACCCATGCCTTTTATCTAGGTTATGGAGGCTTTGAGTAGGATGATGGACAGGGATGTTTTTAGGTGGTCTTATCAAGAGTCTCAAGGTTGTGGTTGGCCGTTGGTGGTAGTGGGACCTTGTCAGTTTCCCATCTTTTATTTGCAGTTGATATTTTATGTTATGTGTTTTGCAGACGGGATTCAGTTGGATTACCTTGGACAAGTGTTGACTTGGTTCTAGGGCTCAAAATTAATCTACGAAAATGGGAGATCTTTCCCATTGGTGCAATAGACAACATTGATGTGCTCACTCAACTTTTGCACTGCAGGGTAGGGGTTCTCCCTACAAACCTTGGATTACTTCTAGGTGCATCGATTGGAATCCATTTATCCAGAGGGTAGTGAAGATGCTATTAGGGTGGCAGAAGAGATATTTGTCCAAAGGAGGAAAATATAAATGCTTATCAAGAGCACTTTATCCAACATTCCTACTTATTGCATGTCATTGTTCAATGCACCTATCATTATCATAGGGAAGTTAGAAGGTTGCAACAAAAATTTCTTTGGGATGCGGCAGATGGGGCTAAGAAGTTTCACTTAGTTTGTTGGGAGACAATGACAACACCAAAATGATGAGGAGGGCTTAGGGTTAAAGACTTGAAGATTTTCAACAAGCCACTTTTGGGCAAGTGGTTGTGGAGATTTGGGGTGGAGGGAGAAGCTTTAGGGAGAGGTGGTAGCAGATAAATATGGAGTACTGGAATGGGGAATTGGGAGGAGGAGTGGCGGGTGGTGGAGAACAAATGTGGTTACTATGACTTTTGGGTGTGGTGTGGAGGAATATTTTGAAGGGGTGGACAACCTTTAATGAAAACATTGCTTTTATGGTATGGGTTGGGAATAGAGTTGGTTTTCGGGGGCAAAAGTGGTGTGGTGCTAAAAGATGATTTCCCGGTGTTGTATAAGGTCTCTTGACAAAGGGAATTGTTTGTCCAGCAAGTTAGGGGGACAAAAGGGGATTTTGGGATTTGAGGTTTAGGAGGAATTTCCAGAATTGGGAGGTGAACGAGCTTAAGAGATTGCTAGATTTCCCTGTGTTGTATAAGGCTTCTTGCCAAAGGGAGATGTTTGTCCAGCAAGTTAGGGGGACAAAAAGGGATTTTGGGATTTGAGGTTTAGGAGGAATTTCCAGAATTGGGAGGTGAATTCAGAGATTGCAAGCTTTCACAAGCAATGTGAGCCCATCAATAGACCCGATGCTTTGAGTTGGAAGTTGAGAAATAACAAAGTGTTCTCTGTCAAGTCTATCTATGAGAAACTTTTGGTTAGGGTGAATGTTAGTTTCTCTTATGATTTGGTTTGGATACCTAAGGTGTCGAGGAAGGTGTGCTTCACATGGTTGGCTACTAAGGGGTGATATTGACGATGGAGAATTGTAGGAAAAGAAAGGTTGTTTGCATGAGATGATGTTTCCTATGTAAGGAGGCAGGCAAGGACGTGGATCAAATTATGTTACATTAAGGTTGTTTGCATGAGATGATGTTTCCTATGTAAGGAGGTAGGTGAGGACGTGGATCATATTATGTTGCATTACAAACTAGCCACGAGGTTATGGTGGGATATGTTGGTTTGGTAATTCTTGGGTTATACCAAAATCCGTGTAGCTTTGAATGTTACTCCTCTTGCTTTTTCGTGGGTCATTTGGAAGGAGAGGCGTAGAAGAGCTTAAGAAGGTGTGGAAATGAGCTTTGCTCAGTTGAGAAGTAGTCCCTGATCCCTTATTTAGTTTTGGTGCACCCATGAAGTTCCTGTTTGTATAGAGGTTTGGGTGTCTTTTGGAATGGGGTGAGCCATATATTGTAGGTCTCTCCTTTTTTTGTATACCTCTTGTATACGGCCATAATGACCTTGTTATTATCAATGAAATCTTTTACTTGATTAAAAAAAATAAAAAATAATACAGGAAATATTGTATAAGCTATACATATATTAATCATACTGGACCAAACATTGGATAAACAATGCATATACCATGATTATTCTGTCCAATACATCTAATGAAATGTGACCAAAGACAATAGGTGGAGTGACTCAAGGTTTTATAAAGCCCATTTGGATTCTTTTGCGCTACCCATTTGAAATAACTGTGTGAGTCAAATAAGTCTCCAATGAGCGATCATATTGTTGTATATTCCTAAAAGCCTTAAAGAACTATATGTTTGATGTGCTCTTGAATATAACTATTAATACGTTCTATGATCGAATAGAGGGGGAGTATATCTTTTAATAAGTGGAGTAAAATAAAATATTGTTCTCTTGTACTGCAGGTAATATAGCAAATTATTTGAAGCTTCTGGAAGTTGATTCCATGTACCTTCCAGTACCTGTGAATTTCATTTTTATTGGATTTGAAGGGAAGGGTAATCAAGGTATGTATTATTCCTTTACTTTACCTTCTATAAAAAGGTATCTTAATTGTCCCTCCACAATTGAAGATGACTGTTCTCTTTGTTATATTTCTACATTGTAAATATTGACTATATTATTCTTTACTACTGCGATGTGGTTTCTGCTCAGAATTTAAGCTACAGCCACTGGAACTAGAGCGCTGGTTTACAAAGATTGATCACATCCTTGAACATACAAGGATTCCTCAAGTGGGAGAAGTTTTGACACCATTTTACAAAACTAGCATTGACAGAGAGCAGCGTCACCATCTGCCTCTAATCAGCCACATAAACTACAAGTACTTTTTGTTTCCCTTCCCCGAAACAACCATACAATCTGCGTGAGTAAAATAGTTAATGCACTATAGACTGATCTGATAAGGTATTCAAATCTTTGTGCAGTTTCTCTGTTCATGCCATTCAAATGGGTGAAAAGGTCACATCCATCTTTGAGCGTGCCATTAATGTCTTTGGCCGCAAGGATGATATGTCTGATAACAGGTACTTGAAATCCTCTCTAATATTAGAGATTTTATGTTTTTGTCTGAGTAACTTTCTGTGACTCAGTTATTATTTCTTAGCTGTGTTTCTTCGGTTCCTCTATATAAATGTGTGTTTTCAGGGATGATGGAACTGTTCTATGGCAAGTTGATGTGGATATGATCGATGTTCTCTATACCAGTCTTGTGGAGTATTTACAACTGGAGGATGCCTATAACATCTTCGTTTTAAATCCCAAGCGCAATGGGAAAAAAGTCAAATATGGATACAGGTTTTTCTTGTGAAAATTGAACTTTTTATACTACTTTTACATGTGTGTTGCACTAATGCACTGAGAATCAGAAATAAAGGTGCATATTGCCTCCTCTTTGCTCACTACAGCAGAGGGATAACAGAGGATCAGGGAAATCTGAAGAGATTTGTGCAAGTTAAACCGGTATAGTCTTCCCAATAGCAAATATGGATGCAAAGTAGTTAAGAAGGCTTCAGTTATTAAATTATATAAAGATGATTAGAAGTCCATATTCTACTATCGGAAGCAGCCACTCTACTTTCCCCCGACTCCACTTGTGAGATAACACTGGGCATTATGTTGTATTTAACTATCAGAAGAATGTGTTGGAATTTAATAAAGTAGGACAAGTCTATTTAGGGATGGCAATGGGGCAGGTAGGGGCGGGTTGAGCTTAACCCGCAAAATTTCTAACCCGCCTCTTCCCGCTCCACGTAGTGTTTTTCTATAATCTCAATCCGCCCCGCCCCACTCTGCATAAACCCGCTCCACCGCGCCCCTGTACCTATAAATTTCAATAAAAAGATCCTTTATCACCATTTGAAACCCGCAAATCCGCCTAGAAAAATTATTCAACCCGACCCATACCCGCATAGCCTAACAACCACCCCACCCCGTATAGCTTAAAACCCACCCCGCCCCATTTCCATCTTTTAGTGACAGTCTATTAATTTTTTGAAGTTGTAGCAACAAGGGTAAAATGATCAAGCATTGATTACTACAGTAACACCATGCACACATGCATGTATGTGCAATATATGTATTTGCTAGATGATTTGTGCATGTAGATTAGGTTTGACAATTGAATTAATATCAGATAATGGTCAACATTGTGCTCTTGTGTAAGTTTATCTTTCTTGACCTAGAGCTTACGTTTTTGAGGTGTGGAATAATTTGCTCTTGCATGACAAGTATTTTCATGCTGAAGGCTGAAGCCTTGTGTTACATGATGCTCTATTTATTAGGGTTGACAACTCTTCTTTTGCGGTGTGAGGTGCATGGTTGACCTATTTACTTCTATAATTTTAAATATTGAGTCATCAAAGTTGTTGTCAATGCTGAATCACTTAGTGTTCCACCTCTTAGATGTAAGTAAACCTATACTAAGTTGCCATACTCACTTGTTCAGAAACATCTACTTGATTTAATTGATTGCATTGGCGTTAAAGTATGCACATATTTCATTTTGTTCAAGTTTTTTGTAGTGTAAAAGGTTGCACTTTTACATGGTTTCATGTGAAATATTCTATTTTTGGAAGATAGACAGTATTTTGATGTTGTTGAAACTAAAAATTATCACTCAATCGAAAAAGCAAGTTGAAGTGGAAATTTTCTTTTGTAGAACTTAAACAAATAGTTATCCCCAATAAGTACTCCCTTTCAATTTGTTTGTCTTTTTTTTTAAATTTATGACAAGGGAAACCCGCAGCCGCTACCCTTTGGGTGCGCACAGGGTAAAACCCCCGCTCCTATGCAATAGCTTGCAAACCACATAGGAGAGGTAACCCGCACTAGGCAAGCCTGGTGTGACGAGCTCGACTCAGAAGGCAAACCCCTTGCTTTCACTGGCAAGGGGTTTCAAACTTGAGACTTCCAACATGGAAGTCCCAAGCTCAAACCACTGGGCCACCCCGAAGGGTATTTGTTTGTCTTGTTTGACTTGACACAAAGTTTAAGAAGGTAAATAAGACTTTTGAATCTTGTGGCCTTAAATTAAAGATATGTAGAATGTACCAAAATGCCCTTTAATATCGCGGTCATGCCAGGTGGAAAGTTGAAATTAAAGAACCGCCGAAAAAGGGAAGAGACATTCTTTTTGAATGGACAAAAAAGGAAAGTAGAACAAACAAATTAAAATGGAGGGAGTAATAGATATGATCCCATAAAAGGTAAAATTAAAAATAAATGAAAATCACTTATATTTAGTAGCTCACATATACATACAGATACATTCTCCCTTTGCTCCAAAAATTATGGCTTGCTTCTATCATAGAAACTAAGATTAAGATGTTTAAACAGATTGTATTGAGCTAGATAAGTATTTTTAAGAGAACCTTTCAAAGAAAAAAGATAAATGTTTTAAGAAATGTGAATAACAGGAGTAGTTAATGAGTAATATGCAGCAAGTAAAACTATTGTATTCTAACTTTGTGTTTTTGGTGTAATCAGATTTACTCTAATGACACTGTCTCTATCATTGATGCTTTACTCTCATTGTAGGGATAGGACAGTGCCTTTAGAGTTCATTATGTAAATATGGTTTTCAATACAACCCATGTACTGATTACAGCAATAGAAACAGTTACCAATCTCAAAAAAACAAAAAATGAGTAGATGAGACTTATTTTTTTTGATGAAGTAATGTGTTCCATTAAAAAGCATCAAGGAGATGCAAAGTTACAAGGGGCAATTACAAGTAACAGAATGACAAAAAGGAGTATTTAGCTCAGTTCAGCCCCCATACAAGGTGTTAATCTAAACGTAGGGTGCTAACACAGTCTAGAAAATGTCCAGCACAAAGAACTGGGGTCAACTTTGACCTATAAAAAAGGTCAAGCAAAACATTTAGCTTTAAGAGAGTGATTTGGAGTTGAGATGCCATCAAAACATCTCTTGTTCCTTTCTGTCCACAAACACCAAAAGATAGTAGCAGGAACCATCAACCAGATTTTCTTGATGGCCTTATCAACTTTCCATAACCTCTAACTCAGATGTGCGGATGCCTGTCTCATGTTCATTGGCATAACCCAACTCAGGTCAAAAAGGGTGCAAAACATGTTCCAAACATCAGTAGCTACTGGACAGTGCAAAAACAAGTGATTAACAGATTTCAGATCCTTGTTACGTAGGTAGCATCTGTTGACCAGCTGAATTCCTTTCCTGTTAAGGTTGCCTAGTTTTAGACAGGCTTCATATAAGGCAATCCAGTAGATGAGACTTTTGAAGGTGCAGTGGAGTTTTTTTTAGACTTTGGAGGAGTTTCAGGGGCCATCAGAAGCAGAGGACAAATTGTATTGGAATCCAAGCAAAAATGGGACTTTCACAGTCAAGTCTGCCCATTTAGCAATCAGCAACCACGCTTATCAGATTATTGATTGGCCATGGAAGTTTATTTGGTAGTTTAATGCTCCTACAAAAGGTTCTGTGTTTCACCTGGTTGGTAGCTAGAAAGACAGTGTCGAGTCAAGAAAGGTTGAGAAGAAGAGGATTCCAGTTATGTTCCAGATGTTTGTTCTGTGAGTTTAACACAGAAACTAATAGCCATTTATTTCTAGATTGTTCTTCTACTTATCAATTGTGGCATTTGTTGGGAATCAAATGGTGTATGCCTGCTAACACTGTGGATCTTCTTAAGAGATGGAACAATTTGGGAGGTATAGTTAGACAGAAGAAATGGTGAAGATTGGTTCCTGCTTGCATATGGTGGACAGTTTGGATAGAGAGGAACTCCAGCGTTTTTGAAGATAGGGAGAGTCATATGCAGGAGATTTAGTTGAACTGTGTACTTTTGTTGCACTTTTGGTGTAAAGAGTGCTTTTTTAGAGGAAGAGGTTTCTTTAATAGATTTGATAGGGCAACTGTAATTGTTTCTAGGCTTTTGTTTGGTAGCTCTGCGCTAGTGCTTTCATTATCAATATTTCCAATTAAAAAAAAATTGACTTTTGAGTTGAACAATCTCCTGTGAAGAAATCCCTTGCCAGTGGTTTGGGCTTGGGACTTCCATGTTGGAGGTCTCAAGTTCGAAACCCCTGGCCAGTGAAAGCAAGAGGTATGCCTTATGTGTTGAGCTCGTCGCACCGGGCTTGCCTAGTACAAATTACCTCTCCTGTGTGGTTGGCGAGCTATTGCATAGGAGCAGGGGTTTTACCCTGTGCGCACCCAAAGGGTAGCGGCTGTGAGTTTCCCTTGTCATAAAAAAACAATCTCCTTTAAAGAAACAAATAACTTCCAAGTTTAAACATTATGCTTGAACTTATGGAGAGAGAAATGTTTCCATCAAGAAAGAGGTCACTTCTTTTGGATGGGAAAAAAGAAAGGTAGGTCGAGCTATGTTTTGGAACTGACAGAGTCTTTATGAAGGTTTAGTGAGATTTGAAACTTAAGGACTAGAGCAAGTAAAATGTATAAAATCTGGCCTTATGCAAAACTTCGATGTAATACATTGCAGGACCATGTCAGTTCTCTATCGTATGTGCATATACAAGTTTTGGAAATCTAAAACTGGCCTCTATGTGTCTTAAGCCATTTTTGTTTTAATCAATCTTATATTACTTAGGAACTCGTTTCTCTACTATCTCGTCTACTTGCTTATTAAGAATTGTGTAAAAGCTTTGTAAAGCTGGAGATGGACTAAGATCCGTGAAGTTTAACACATGTGGTTCTCAGTCCTTGCGGTACTTCCCTGGTAACTAGAATTTTACTTGGTCAAGTCATTCTATTAGCAGCATATGTGCTTTTGCATCAACTGGCTTTCAATTTTCTGCTTAGGTCCTTTATATGGGTATTACATGCAAATGGGTACAATGAAGAGTAAAAGAGAGAGAAAAGGTTGTCCTCAAGCTGATTTAGAATATAAGAAACACAGTACTCCAATGTGTAGAATGTATTCTTGCAGAGATTTCTGTGCATTTGCTGCATCCAGATTTTTTCTGATCACATAATATCTTTCCTTATTCACATGTCTCTTTATTTCTATTTTCTGATTTCTGATTCATCTGTATCTTCTGTTCCTTAAATCATGTAGGCAAGGGTTATCCGAAAGTGAAATTAACTTTCTTAGGGAGGTAAAGTTGTAATTTCAATACCCCTTTATATTAGTTGGACATGGATCATCAGCTTCATGTTTTTTGATCTTATACTTCAGTGATTCTTGATTTGTCAAGATCTATTTTTGGGTAATGTTTTCACTGGTTGGATGCTTCTTACAGAATAAGGAGGTACAATCGAAAATTCTTCACTCAGGAAGAGCATCAGAAAGTATTCTTGGTAGGTAAATGTGTGTTCAGATTTTCTTAACTGTAGCATGATTGGTATTTGTATGTCCTCTGAGAAGCATTAACTAAGACTGATGCTTATTTGTACAAAAACTGTCACAGCTCTCGAAAAGATGACAAGACCACTGTATGCCAAGCATCCGATGGCAAAGTTTTCATGGACTGTCACAGAAGATACAGATACAGTAAGTTATCTCTCCTCTTGGCTCCCTTAATATCATTCTGGATCTTAAATTTCAAGCATGTCATTGGAGATGGAATTTATAGAGACCCAATGTGGATTTACTGGTTGTGTATGTGCCTATATTACTTGTCGCACACAAATATGATGCTCTTCAGTATCTAGTTAAGGAGAAAGTTAAATTCTTGCTAGAAATAGATGAGCAAGGAATCTAAATACAAAATGTCTTGCAGATGCAATTTATTGTGTAATTTATTATAGGGGCTTGCATTGAATATTTTATTCTAGAGTACATGCCAATGCTCTAGAGTTATAAAGAAGCAGATACAGCTTTTACTGGATGTAAAAATGTTGTTCAGGTAGACTGAATGATACCAACTGTCTGATCAGGGAAATTTTTTATTTGTTATAATTCATTGAACTGTATCAGTTCATGGGAATAACCTGCAGGTGTCATATCTTATTCTCCTTTATATATTGTGTCTGGCGCAATCAGTATCATCATGCAAATTGCAATGTGGGCTACTTGTTTTTTGTTGTCGAGCAACATAAGTTTTCTTAGTTGTTAAAAATTCAATGTGCTAGCAACAAATTTGCAGCTATGCATCAATAGCTCCCCTTTTCCCCCCTGTATTTCATAGTGTGTTTTTTTTTTTCTTTTTCCTTTTTTTTTTTTTCTGAAACTGGTAATTTTTTGTATTCCTCAGCATTAAGGGCTATGCTGGCCACCTCCAAAAACTGTTGCAAGAAAGGAAAAAGCTAAAAGAAATACTTACAAAGAACCTATGAAGTCCACTAATTGTATCTCCTCTTCTATATCCTGTTCTTTACACCCAAAGCCTAGAGTAGTAATTACTTTCCATTTGATCTTCTGTATTGTACACTTTTTCTTTTTCCTTTTTGGTAAGGTTGAAGTGAGTATGACGAAACTTGAAAGAGCATTACTGTGAGTCTGACAAATGCTCACTCTTGGTATTATAAGCTCTAGTACAGTAGGTTTGTCAAAAGATTCAGTCAACATACTTGTTTCTCTTAGTTTTTCGGATCATCTATGTTTTAATTTTGTACTATTCTTTTAACTTTATTGATCTTTCAATGTGCTGCTTCTGGTGATCAAAAACATTTCTTTGCCAGTGAAATGGGCCACATAATTGCCCTGGAGATGCATAGTAAAACTGTAGTTCTCGTACTCCCATTGTTCTGACGTGTGTTTGTTCTGAACTGTTTACTTTCTTTAACAAAACCAGGCAGAGTGGTATACTAGATGCGTAGATGTATTAAACAATGTTGAGAAGGTATCTCAAGGAAAGGACATGGCTGAAGTTGTGCAGAACAAGGTTATGCAGGTATACTTTACACCACTTTATTCTCCCCCCCTCCCCCCTGGATATGTCCCGCTAATTGATCATTATAGAAGAGAAGTACGGCTAATACTGCACTAATTATTTCTCTGAACATTTTACATCTTGGACTATCTGAAGCCTCTATTTGACTCTAGTTATTATGATACTCTGTTCCTTTCAAGTTTCTGAATGGGAGAAATGGAGAATTGAAGTTTCGTTTTGAGAGAGAGTTAAAGGCTGGGCAATTTAGTGGTTTTCATGCTGAATGTCTCACTGATACTTGGATTGGAAATCACAGGTTAGAGTCTGTCTTACTACTTCCCCTCACTCAGTGTCTTCCATATTTGTGATTTTTGTTTCATTTCGTATCAGGTGGGCTTTTATTGATTTGACTGCGGGCCCTTTTTCATGGGGACCTGCTGTGGGTGGAGAAGGTGTGCGCACAGAACTAAGTTTACCAAACGTGGAGAAAACCATCGGTGCGGTTGCAGGTACTAAAGCGGTAGTCACATGTTTTCGCTCATCGCTGAGACTTCGTAGATAGATCTATACACTTTAGATTGTATTTATGAAGTTGACTAGGGATGTTTTAGATGAAATTGTTTTTTCTCCCTGTTGTGTACATTGTACATAATGGTCTTGGTTGATGTATGTGTTTTTGTTATTCTGCTCTTTGATGCCCTCTCTTAGTTTATCAAGGCAATAAGACATCCCAAATAGAGTGGCATAGATATGTAAAATTCATTTAGGTGGCCCTAAGTAGTTTGGTATTGTAGTGTGGTAGTAGTAGTTATTGTACTTGACTTTTCAATGAGTAGACAGAGTCCTAACTCCTAATAGTCAGGTAGGTAGACAGATGTGGCAGTCACTTAACCATTCAGTGCTGTATATTGGCTTTAACGCAGTGCGTGCTATGATCTTTCCTTTTTCTTCCCCAATCCTATTTTGTGGACTATCTAATTGAGTAGTCATGAAGTCTCGTGAGAGGTAACCTCACACTCAGACTAGATGTTATAGAAGTCTACCCGACGGAAATCAATGGATTGTCTCTTTGTTGTTCCTACTAATTAAGATTGTTGATAATTATCATAAGAGAATCAAATTGATTCGTTAGGGGTTACACTCTACCCAAATCACTTGCAATATCCTGATGATTTTGTAGCAAGTGAACAATATGAAGCAATATCAGCACCGAATGTTGTTCTTGTATAATGCTTTAGCCTTAGTCCGAAAACCGAAGAGGTTAAGTAATTTCAGATCAAGCTAGTTCAAGAGATCACATAGTTGTACATTTTAATCCATGTTGCACGTCAAGTTCTGCTATATCAGTACTGTTTTGAGTAAGTGATCATTATACCATTGATTCACGACCTGCATTTGCAGTGAAGTTGCCCCTAGAAGCAGAATTTTTATTGTCGTACAACTTCACAGTGGTAATTGTAGGTGTTGAAAGAGTAGAGAGGGTGGAGAAAATGGGTTTCTCAACTATTTGTTTGTTAGTCATTTTACCCTTTTTTTTGATCAAATAACTAAACAAAGAATCAGAGTTATCAAAGGCGAAAAGTGCAAAAAAGCTTTAAGGTCCGTGGGGGCTTTAAGCACAAATAAAGCATGGGCTTTAATGAAAAAAGGCGCAAAGGGTGAAAAAAAATACAAAATGTATATGTTTAGTCCAAGACTAATATTTATAAACATGAATGACAAATATATGATCAAAGAAGTTGAAATTTTTTTATGATAAAGTGAAATATCAATTGTTTAGTGTCACATCTTCATAAGAGGTTCATTGATAAGGAAAAGTTTGTCTTAGAACCTTGATGACGACACTGACACGCACATAAAGCGAGGCAAAGCGCTCAACACATTTTAAGCCTCGCTTTAGGGCTTAAGCGCGTCTTTGATAACACTGCAAAGAATAGAAGTAAACCAGCTCAAGCAAAATAGGGAATACAAAATCAACTTAAAAACTATGGGAGAGACAAAATAGAGAAGTAAAGAAGATATGAATAAATAAATGAGAATTACTGAGTTCCCAATGATGTTGAGGGGATGGAATGAAGCTGAAGGTCTTGACGACTCTAGTAGAGGTCAAAGAAATTACCTGCAGGCTTCTAGGAAAATAAGTTTTCGAAGAAGAGGTGCACATGATACATTAGGGAATTCTTACATAGGAAAGAGAGAGAATGTTGAAGTGCTATGTAAGATAGAACACAAGTTCACATGCTTTTGGGCTCAATATATGTACAATACATGTCATGGGATTGGGTTGTGACGCTAGGCCACTTGAGTAGTTGTTGAGATTACTGAGGAGAAAAACACATTGTGGAGAAGCGTTATAGTGGAAAAACATGGGAGATCAAATTACCGATGATTTTTGGGTGTGGTAATGAACTTGTGTGGTGTTAGCATGTTGGAAAGGAATAATGAAGGGAGGGAAAATTCGTTATGGTGTGGGTGAGCAGTGAGCTCATGAGGAATGATAATGAGATAGATCGAATATTAGTTTCTAAAGAATCATTTATAAGTGGGAGGAAAGTTGGGACTAATGATAAAGAAAATACAATTTTAGAGCAAGAGAGGGGTGAAAATAGGATTATTTGGAGGGAACTCGCTTCTAGAATGTTATTGCATTCTTGACATGGTTTGCCTTTGAAAAAGCAGTTTTGATGCAGATATTTCATGTAAAAGAAGTAGAATAATGGTGAGGTTATGTTGTATGTGCAAAGAGTGTGGAGAAGATACAGCGTGTCTACCAGTACACTGCAGGGTTGAAGTACAGCTATGGGAGCTAGCTAATCTTCTAGTTGTTTATCATCAGTTGGGTGTTAGTGCAGATTGTGCTGGGCATAATTGCAAGCTGGAAGTTACAAAAGATTGGGAGAGAGGACATAGGCTAGGGAGGTTGTACTTGTTTGCCTTTTCTGGACAAGATAGAATGAGTTAGCAGATTGCTTCATAGCATACAGCATGATATGAAAGTATTAGAAAATAGTTTTAATTGTATTAAATACTTTTGGTGTAATTGTCCCTTGGAGGCAGGCTCACTTTGATAAATGCAGTTCTGGACTCGCTTCCCACATATGTGATGTCCCTATTCCCTATTCCAGTAAGTGTGGTCAAGAAGTTGGACCGATTAAGAAGAAATTTTCTTTGGTTTGGGAACAAGGAGGGAAAGGGGTATCATTTGGTAGAATGGAAGACTGCACAATTACACAAGGAGGCCGGTGGTTTAGGAGTCAGGAATCTGAAACTGCAGAATGATTGCTTGCTCATGAAATGGTTATGGAGATTGTTAGAATATGAATATGTTTATACAATCCTACTAGAATAGGAATAAGTTTATACAATCCTAGTAGAATAGGAATAGGTTTATACAATCCTATTTAGAATAGAAATAGGAATAGTAAATAGTATCCTACTTGGTAAAGGATTGTATTGTAGTGTCTATAAATAGGGTCTCAATGTAATAATGTATACACGACAATAATTCAATAATATTCTTCTCCAATATTTCTCACAGAGATTAAATGGAAATGATCATGCTCTATGGAAGGAGGTAATCCCGAATAAGTATGGCCAGACGGAGCAATGGTGTACGAATGCAGTATCAACCACCTACGAAACATCGGTATGGAGATCTATAAGGAATCTTTGGCCTAGACTAGTAAAGAATTCATGTTATGAGGTGGGTGCTGGGAACAAAATACTATTTTGGAAGGACCTATGGATTGGACAAGAAGTTTTAATGCAAGTTTTCCCTGATCTGGCCAATATATGCACTAACCTTGAGGTTACAGTGGCTGATAGCTGGTCCCCACAGGGATGAAACTTCTTCTTCAGGAGGCATCTTAATGACTGGGAAGTAGGCAGGTTTGTGGAGCTATTGCAGATGATTGATGGTTTCAAAGGCACTACTGTAGAGGATGACACTTTTAGATGGAAACATGATAAGGATGGCAAGTTCTCTGTAGGTAGAATTTATAGGGAAGAGGTATCCTGGATGCCTGAAAACAAAATAGGCCCTTGGAAGCATGTATGGAAAAGTATGGCTCCTATTAAGGTCAAGTGCTTTGCTTGGATAGTAATCAGGAAAGCTTGCCTCACTCATGAGATCCTGCAGAAAAAGGGATTGCCAATTGTGTCCAGATGCATGTTATGTAGTGATGCTAGAGAGACAAATAATCATCTGTTCCTCCATTGTAAAGTCACATCTCAGCTTTGGACTATGTTTCTCAGTTTAACAGAGACAAAATGGTCAATGCCAGAGCACACAGCAGACTTGTTAAGTTGCTGGATTAGGAGAGGGGGAAGCAAGACACAGAAGAAGTGGTGGAGAATAATCCCACACTGTATCTGTTGGACTATCTGGAGGGAGAGGAATGGAAGAAACTTTGAAGATAGATTCAACAACATTCAGAAAATCAAAGAGAGCTGCATAGCAACTTTCTACTTTTGGTGTAAAGAACATTGTATAGAAAATGCTGAACAATTAGTAGATCTTTTAGGATTACTGTAATTAGTTTCTCGTTCTAGCTTGTTACTACCTTTTTGGAGGGCTCCAGCATACCTTAATGCTGAGGAATACAACATTACCAGTTTCAAAAATACTTTTGGTGTAATTGTAAAGAGATAATTCTTTTTCGTATTGATTACTGGCCTGATTTGATAGATGGGTGAAATATGACATGTAACCTTACGTTGTATATTTTTTCCATTTACTCAGTGCGTTAAAAAACTGAGTGCATGATCTATCAAAAACAAAGAAAATCAGTTTCAACGGTGTAAGTTATAACTGTTCAACAGGTTTCTTTGAAGCAATCCATTCAGTTTCACAGAAAAGGTCTCACTCCATTTTAGTCAATGAAATATGAGTCTTCATTCTCAGAAAAAAGGAGTCTTCCCCTTCTCAATTTCTGTTTAAAATCTTTTCAAGTTAACTCTATCTCAAAACACAGTCGTTTATGCATTCTTATTTTGTGCTTCTTTGTTTGCTTTCAGAAATTTCAGAAGACGAAGCAGAAAATCTATTACAAGAGGCTATTCAAGAGAAATTTGCTGTGTTTGGTGATGTATGATATACAAAATAGTTACTTAAATAGTTAATTTTCCATTATCATGTCAGTGAGTTCTGCTTTTCAATATTGTTAGTTAATTAATTGGTCAAGAGATATCTTTGGGGTAACCATGGAGACTAGAAGTTTTTTTGGGCAGAAAATCCCCAGGAGAAATAGCTGAGCTAACAAAGGACAGTGCCATGTCTTCTCTCTAAGTTGCCTTCTGGGAAAAAAGTTGATTGGTTTTTCACATGAATAGTGATGTGGTAGATTGGAAAAAGGGGAAGGTTATTGTTTGATCAGAAACCAGTCAAAATATTTCATAGATGGAACAAGGATGTGCTAGATCAAGATATATTTTGATGTATGAAAAGCAAGATTTAAGTAAACAAAAGTTGAAAGAGATGCATCACAATCACTTGCTGTACATGGTCTTCATTTTACTTTTCTCTACTTAGAAAAGAGTTGTCTTAGGCATGACATTTCAACTTAGGAATAATATTATAGGTTCAACAGTCCATAGAATTGTTCGAGGATAAAGACTATTACGAGTGCTCAGTCAAGTAGCATGGGCTGAATTTTTGGAGCCTTAGTTCTTGGAAATTCAAAAGCTGATTACTCTGCTTCTGCAAACGAAGAATAAAAACTAGTTACTGATTCTCAATCGTCATCTAACTTTTTTCTTCTTGTTATAAAGACCAAATGTTTTATCTTCTACTTCTTTCTACTTTTGAAAACTAGAAACTTTTATGAACTCCCCTTTCTATTGTCCGCGTTTTCTTTTTTTTCCTCTCTTTTTCTTCTGATTTGGGGGTGATTATGTTTTGTCATTGAATGTACGGGTGCTAAAGTCTGATATTGGCTGTTCTGTTATGTAGGTCCAGAAAGATCATCAAGCCATCGATATTCTTTTAGCTGAAATAGATATATATGAGCTATTTGCTTTCAATCATTGCAAGGGAAGGAAGGTCAAGCTTGCTCTTTGCGAAGGTAACCCTTGTCATTTGTTGTAGAATCCTGCATAATTTAGATGAAAATTGTTGTCTGGCCGTTCAGTTTGCTTTCTGTTAAAGCCTTGTAGTTATCTGACTATCTACGTATCCGGTGTTGGTTTTGTCTAGGTTTCCCTGTTCTTTTTGAAAAGTTTCAAATTGTTTTTCATAAGTTTATCTTTATTTTGAGGAAATTCACGAGTGTAAATCATCATACCAGAGCTTGACGAGAGAATGCAAGATTTGAAAAATGAGCTGCAATCTTTTGAGGGTGAGGGATCTGATGAAAGCCATAGGACAAAGGCTGTAGATGCACTGAAAAGGATGGAGAACTGGAACCTGTTTAGTGAATCTTATGAGGTATCTTACTTTTGCTAAGTCGTATTCAGTAACTTCTATGAGAAGGCTAAACTATTGTTGCTGTTTTGATGTTGTTCTTTTGTCCGAAAAAATTGCCATTGCTTATAGTTGCATTGTTTCTTTCACATGGGATGATGATAAGACATGATAATGATATTGATCATCAGTATTTAAAACTGTGGTCATGCAGGACTACAAAAATTATACAGTTGCTCGTGACACTTTCCTTTCACATTTGGGGGCAACCTTATGGGGGTCAATGAGACACATCATTTCTCCATCACTTGCTGATGGGGCATTCCACTACTATGAGAAAATATCTTTTCAGTTGTTCTTCATCACACAGGAGGTATGATGCTAATTTGAATTTAAACTAATGACATTGCTTTGTACTTACATGTTCTATGCGTTTGTGCAGAAATTTAGAAATATTAAGCAGTTACCTGTTGACCTCAAGACTATCATGAATGGTCTTTCATCATTGGTGCTATCTTCTCAGGAAGTGATGTTCAGTCCGCACATGTAAGCATTTGGTTCATTCTCTTATTCATTGGTCCTTCGAGATAAATACTGTTCTCTATATTTGTCTCAAGCTAAATGTAGGTTAGTTATATGTTGAGGTGTAAAGGTAAAAGTGTTAAATACAGATATTGTATTGAATAATTGTCCGTGTAAGTATATATTTTATTTCCGCTTCATGGATTTAGCTTACTCTCGTCTTTAATTATGTGATCTTGTTCTAAATATACCCTCTGGATATGTGCCCCTATTTATTTTAGTCTGTTCTGTTTCACAGGTTGCCGCTGTCAGAGGATCCTGCTTTAGCCATGGCGTTTTCAGTAGCCCGGAGAGCGGCAGCTGTTCCCCTGTTGCTTGTGAATGGAACGTATAGGAAAACTGTTCGTTCCTATCTGGATTCCTCCATTCTCCAGCATCAGTTACAGAGATTGAATGATCATGGTTCTTTAAAAGGTGAGCTTTTGTGATCACAGGTTTATAGTAGTGCTTGTTGAGGTAGAAAAAGCACACAGCCAACTCTCCTTAAGTCCGACATCATTTGAGAGGGAAAGGAGAGACATCTAGGGTGATTAATTAGAAAATCAAAGTTTTTGTTTCCCCCCTGTAGATTTATATTTGGGGCGGGCTAGAGGATAATAAATAAATCTTATATGGATATTAATTATCTTAGTAGTCATTTGTTTTGTTTCAACTTGTACTCTAAGGGGTCATTTGTTCTGAGGGATAAGGGATAATAATCCCAGGATTATCCTGCGTTTGGTTAGGGGTATTAGTTAGTCTCGAGATTATTTATTCCATCATTTGTACTATAATGATGGGATAAGTTATAGTAGTCATTTGTTTTGTTTCAACTTGTACTTTAAGGGGTTGTTTGGTGTGAAGGATAATACCAAATAGTCCTGAGATTAAATTATAGTGCCACTTAATTTGTTGTTTGGTTGGTAGGTGGTATAGTAATCCCGGGATAAAATAAATAAATGACAAATATATCTTTTACATTCATGAAGGGCATTTTTGTAAACAATAAATTGTTCTTAAAATTTATTATTTTGAATACAACAAACCAAACACTCAATAACTTATCCCATCATAACTAATCCCATCATAATTTATTCCATCATAATTTATCCCATCATAACTAATCCCATCATAACTTGAATTCAAACCAAACGATTCCTAAGGGGTCATTTGTTCTGAGGGATAATCCCAGGATAAAATGCAGGATTATTTTATCTTGCGTTTGGTTAGGGGTATTAGTTAGTCCCGAGATTATTTATTCCATCATTTGTACTATAATGATGGGATAAGTTATCCCATATGTATGATGGGATATGGGGGCAGATTGACTCTCACCAAGTCAGTTCTTGATGGCATGCCTACATACATGATGAGCCTTTTTCCCATATCAAAGAGCAGTGAAAAAAAACTCAATAGAGTTAGGAGAGCCTTTCTATGGCAAGGAAACAAGGAGAAGAGAGGTTATAACCTTGTGAAATGGGATGAACTGACTCTCAACACTCAACAAGGGGGGCTCAACTTGAAGAACCTCAACAAACAAAACACCTCTCTCTTGCAGAAATGGCTTCTGAGGTTCTCCTCAGAAGGGAGGGCCATTTGGAGAAGATTCATAGCAGGAAAGTATGGTTTACTCAATCACTGGACAACTGAGGAGGTTGCAGGAACCTTTGGGTGTAGTGTCTGGAAAACCATAAGAAGATTATGGCCTCATGTCAACAACAACATGTCAATCACCGTTGGAAATGGTTTGAAAACTGATTTCTGGAATGAGGTGTGGATTGGAGAAGACAATTTTAGAAACTCCTTTTCACATCTTTACACTTAGAGTACGCAAAGGAATGTCTCTGTATCCCAAGCTTGGAGTCAGCAGGGATGGGACCTTGTTTTTAGAAGAGCACTAAATGACTGGGAAATTGGGGAAGTTGCTAACCTATTGGGAGTACTAAACTCACACCCTGCTTTATCTATGAGGCCTGACAAACCTAGATGGAAATTACATAACAAAGGTGTGTTCACAGTGAAATCATGTTACTGGAATCTTAACACAAGGCAGTCAATGGTGGACATTTGGCCTTGGAAGTTAATCTGGAAGACCAAATGCCCCCCAAAGGTAGCTTGTTTTTGTTGGTTGGTTTGTAGAAAGGCTTGTTTAACACATGAGGCTTTACAGTAAAGGGGATGGCAATTTTGTTCAAGATGTGTCATGTGTGAACAGGAAGCAGAAGTCAATGACCATCTGTTCCTTCATTGTAAGGCAGCATTGAGCCTATGGAACATGTTAGTTGGGAGTTAAATGGGTGATTCCTAGCACAACAAAGGAACTACTAAGTAGCTGGAAAGGTATTGGGAACAGAGGAAGATCTGAACACTGGTGGAGAACTATCCCTGCTTGCATATGGTGGACCCCTAGAAAGAAAGAAATTTAAAAAGTTTTGAGGGACAAAAGACTAACTTACAAAAGATTAGAATGAATTGTATATGCCTTTTGTTTTTTTGGTGTAAACAAAATCTTGTAGGGGATATAGTAGATTTAGTTGATTTTATAGGAAACTTGTAAAGTATACCCATGGGTGTATGTAAGTTTCCAATTCATCATTTTTTGGATGATGAATTTTTTGGTGTGAATACAAAGTTACCCTTGTCTCAAAAAAAAATGTATGATGGGATATCCAATCCCATGGGATAACTTTGTCTATCCAATCCCCCATGCCAAACAACCCCCAAGTATTCATTCTTAAAACCATGTAATAACGATATGGTTATTCTTTGTCCGTTTTTATAGTCATTTGAAGTGAAATGAATACTAGATATGCTTGTCAATTTACAAAGTTATTAGGAGTAGTCGCACCGAGTAAGTACAACCTGTATTTTACCTGATATGGAGTTTATGAAGGCTAAGTTGCATGGACTCTTCACTTTCGATGCCGCACCAATCTCGGATTTCTCCAAAAATACACTACTTTTGGCGAATCCGACATGCACCCCTTGACATTTTTGAAGAGTCCGAGCAACATAGTCTGAAGGGGAGGAAGGCCTCATTTTTATTTATTCAAGTTAAGACATCTGAATATGAATGTACATATCTGATTATAAAGATGTATATTTAGATTTAAGATGTTTGAAGCTAAATATACATCTTAGTATTAAGATGTTGTATTAAAATATGAATATTAAATAATTAAAACGGTTTATTTTCTCTATATCTGAATGCAAAAATCTCATCTCTGTTTAAAAAATAATAAATATAATAAAAAATACTAATTTATCTAATACCATATCAACAAAATATTTTAAAAATATTACATGGTGGTTGATAGTAGCAATGACTTATGGTGGTGGTTAGTGGTGTTGGTTGATTGAGTGGGTACGATGTAGCCTATAGGGGCGGAACTACAGTATACTAAGGGTGGCCAGGCGGATACTCTTCGTCGAAAAATTATACCATATACACGAGTTAAATGCTACTTTAAACGGTTAAATGTTTTACTTTGGACACCCTTGAAACGAAAAGGGGGTTCTAGCCCAGTGGTTCTAGCTTCTAGGCACTGAAAAGCCTATGTTCAGTGAGCAGCGCTTTTAAAAGAACTTCTCATTTTACTGATTACTTTTGTTGATAATACTTAATAAATTTGTTAATTTTGAAATAATTCAAAACTAACATTACTTGTTAAAATAATCCTTTATTAGAGACATACAACTTAAAAATCTAAGAAAAGAACAAAAAAATTAGCAGGGTTTTTAAACGATTTGATTTTGACATTCTTTTTTATTCATTAAAAATTTGAATAAAACTTAGAAGTAATTATTTAATTTAAAGTTAATAAGCAAAACCTACAATTTTTTATAAAGCTAATAAAATTGAAAAAAAAAGCTCCATCTAGAAATTTAAAAAACAACATAAAACTCTTTTGATTCTACTCTCCATTTTTAATGTGTTATTGTTGTTGTCACCGGAGCTTGGTGAAAGCTTGAAGTGTAAAAGTGATTCATTTGAAGCTGAATTTTCTCTTTTTTTTTTTCCTTTGCCCATTCAATTCATACTAAATTAAATATGAACATTAAAATTAAATATTATGCAGTTTGACTTAATTTTTTTTGATACATTTATTGATAAAATAAATTTAATTATTAATATTATGTAGTTTGATTTTAAAATTTTAAGTGCACCCATTTATAAAAAAAATAAATACTTGCGCAATTCTTGGACACCCTTGGTGAAATTTTTGGCTCCGCCACTGGTAGCCTACTGGTGTGTCACGACCCACTTAGGCCATGAGTGGTGTTAAGTAAGCCTAGGCCTACCGAGCAAGTCTGGACCATTTTCATGCTAAGATTTTGGCCGAGTTTTCTCTGTACCTAAGCAATCCATAAATCCAAACATGTCAGCACTCAATAAACAACAACCCAACACCATACAATACCAACATATCAAGTCTTATTATCCAAATCGGAAGTTAGTGACTTTCACAAAACTTTAGAAGTTTCAAGTCACATCTTTACTTACACAAGCCAACACCAAATTTACAGGACCAACTCAAGGAGGAAGACTCTAGGAACTAAATAAACTAATATGCAACACTAGTGTAAACAAAATGATGGCTCACGAATAAAGTACGGGCCTTACTGGATTGAGTGTCAGCTCTGTCTATCATTCTGTCAGAGTTGAAGGGTTACCGTCAGCTAATTTATCTGCAAGGAGAAAGCAAGAATAAGCAGGGTCAGTCACACTGACATATTGAGGAATAACCTCAACCATAGCTATTTACCTGGAACAAGCATATATAAGAGATCATGCAGTTTATAAATCATCAAGAATAGCTTGTTTCAATCAACTTATGAAATTCATATATGAAAATTGTATTCAAGTTGTTTAAATAATCACATCGTTATTTATTGGGAGGATCCTTAGGATTGAGTATTCTTTCTGACACTACGGATTTACCATAGCCGTCTGACTACCCCGTCAGCTAGGTTCCCTTCTAGAGGGTCTTTATAGTTTATACAACATTAGTTTGTCCTACCAGGTGTACCAGGTCTAACAATCCCGACCGACGTTAGATAACAACGAAACTGACAAAGTTAACTTCCTGAAACAGTTTATTCATAATGCCACATATATTCATATTCTTCTTGTATCAACTTTGAATCCAACAATATATAGTCTTACAGTTTGAACATCCATCTATTGTTCCTTGAATAGTCTAAAATGTCAAAAATATCCTCTGTTTGAGCTATTAATTTCTGTTTACACCAAAAATAAAACAGGGACAATCCTGCAAGTTGCTCTGCTTGTCTTCAAAACATCTCCTATTCCTTTCTTTCCACATTGTCCATGAAATGCATGCATGGACAATCTTCCATCTTCCTTCCTTTTTGACTGCATTGCCATCCTTGTTCCAGCAGTTTAACAATCCTTTTATGTTCCCTGGCTCCACCCACTTAGTCCTCCGTAGATAAATGAGTATCTTCCGCAACTGGTCTGTCCAAACTTCCTTCAGTATCTTTGTAATATCCCCCCATTAGCTTTGTTTCCCGGAGAGACACTACATCAGCATTCCATGCATGTAGAATGTTTCTGATTAGCCTCCTTTTTCTGCCACAATTTAGCCCTTTAACATTCCAAGGCATTCTTTCCAAGGCATAAATTCAAGAGTAATCAGTATGTAAACTCATGGTAAAAGTGATTTAGTACATTTTCAAATATTTGATCATATTCTCGCTTGTCCGTGAGAAAAATCAATTTTTGGATTAAACATTTCAATGCAAAATTCAAATAAAAAACATGCTATAGTTGAAAATCAACTATGGAGGAGTTATCACTCACTGTACTTCCGCCGCAATAGCTCCAACCTTGCTTCCAATAATTATGTCGCAAAAATTTCAAAAATCTAAATTCACGACATAATGTTTAGATGTTATTTATCCCAAAAACTCATGAACTCTAAATATTTCTTGACATAATGCCATCTCTTAATAGACCACCACCACTATTGTGTCAACCTAAATTTTCTAGCTTAAGAAATGATTTCTACAATCTTTATTTATAGGTTATGATGTGGAACTTCGAATTTACAAGAAAGTTATTATCCCCCAGTTTTGATACCAAAATCAGCTTTTCAGGTTGTCTTCCCAAAGTTGAAACTCTTAAAAGAAAATATCAGATTTTATTCAATCCTAAAAATCCCAGTTGTTATTACTACCTCTCCCAACCAGAGGATGAATTCACAGTGAAATATGTATGTCAAGAACGAACTTGTAAAAGCAATCTCAAGAAAAAGAACGAACTTGTAAAAGTCAAGAATGGAGAAAAGTGATTGGGTGTCCTCAATACTAATTGTCTCTGCTATCTTCCTCATTTCCCCTTTCTCTCTTCTGTATCTCATTTCCTCTCTATTTTTTCCTTCTGAAAATCACTGCTGTTGGACAGCATGGTTTGAAACCAGCAGCACCACTGTTTTTTTTTTTTGATGAAGTACGGAGATTTCATTAGAAGGCATAAGAATATGCAAGGCAAAAATTACAGCAAAAGAAGGGGTCTGCTTCTGAACAAGAATTTACTAAATAACTAAAGAGCAGACATAGTCCAAAAGTTCAACAGTGGTTACAGGGGCCTGGTTGAACCAGCTATATAAGAAGACCAAACAGTTTTATTTGTTGACTGCCTCTTCTCCTACTTTTTTTCCAAAGCCGCGGCCTTTTCTCTCTCTTGATTACTATTTAAAATTATCACGGAGGTGGGTTTTTAACTTAGGACTTAAGTTGTTTAGTGGCTTGGGTTAGGTATTTTAATTGGTTAGTTGTTTTAAATGGTCCAAGCCCAATTCTTTAAGTCATTATATGGTGATGGTGATTGAAAATAGTAGTTAATGGTGGGGGCGGCTGATTATTGTGGTGGATCATTGTTGTAGCTAATGGTTGTGGAAAATAGTGGTGGTTGATGGTGGCGATTGTCAATAGTGATTGGTGGTTGTTGTGATAATAGTGGTGGGTGGTGATCTTTGTAAACGGTGGCTAGTGGTGGTGTCAGTTAATTGTGATGATTGGTGGCAGTGGTAGTTGATAAAGGTGGGCGATCATGATGGTTAACAATGAAAATGGATGAAGTAGTGGTGGAATGCCATCTTTACAGAATTACTTGAAGCATAGCATCTTAGTGATATTAATATTTTATTATAGGTCTCAACTATTCAACTATATTCAGATCCATTAAGTAGTTGTAGAAGAAAAATAGAAATGCACTTATTGATTAAGATTCAAATCTAAAAAACACACGCACAATGGCTGACTTAGATCTAAAGGATTAAGACTTGATCAGACCTTCAGTAGCTGCAAACAAATGAGGATTAAGGCCAATTATATAATCTTGTTATTTGTTTTATATGATGGTTCAGGAGCCTTTAAATGCTTATTCATGTCTGCCATCTTCTCCCCCCTCTCTTTTTTTGAGTTTTATGCTGGTTAGGGCTTGTGTTTTGCAAATTATAGTGCTTTGATTTCCTTCATACTGCAGGTTCACATGCACATAGCAGATCTACCCTTGAAGTGCCTATCTTTTGGTTTATTCACAGTGATCCCTTGTTAGTTGACAAGCATTATCAAGCCAAAGCACTTTCTGATATGGTCATTGTGGTGCAGTCAGAAGAACCATCCTGGGAGAGTCATTTGCAGTGTAATGGGCGGTCTCTCCTGTGGGATTTGAGGTTATTATTTTATTGCATTTAAGATGAGTTTGGATTATATATTGCAACTTATTATATACATTTTCTTTCTCATTCATTTACCTTACTTTTACTTTTAGATGCTTTAGACTTATATTTTGCTAGTTTTATTTAAAGAAAATAAGCTACTGGGCTTCTAGAGATGTTCTGTAGTTCCTCACTTGAAAAAGCACATATTATGCACTGAAAATGATAAGGAAATTTGTTGGAGGAAAGGTCTGAGTGGCGATGGCCTAGCAATGGTTTAAGCATGCAAAATGGGGAAGGTGAAAGTGATAATTTTGATGAAAAGAGGAAAAAAATAATAATAGCTCTAGAGCACTCCTTGTCCCCTTAGGGATTACATGAGAAGGTAGAATTGCATGGATTCGTGATAAAGCACTCTTGTTTAAGAAAATTAAGCATAACTATGGTTTTATTCTTGATTCTCTGACCCATTCTACTTCATAAAGGATTTCACATACCGATTAGGGATGAACTCTATTATGTACGGTCTTTAGGCCGAGCAAACACAAATGACTATGACTATGACTAAACTTCACAAAGGTATAAAAGCTGCTATTTCCAATGAGATCTTCTGATTGAACTTTAAGGTAATGGGAGAGAAGGTATTCGACAGATTAATGGTAAGTAAAGCAATAGACTGGGTTCTCACTATAAGCCAGTACCCGCTCAATGCGGTATATTTTTTTATTTTGATATTGGAAGTATAAAATAAAGGACTTCAAAATAAGACTCCGGCAATGTTTTTAAAAAAAAAAACAATTTTAGGGCTACACAAGTTTTTTTTTGGGGGGGTGGGGGGGATTTTAATTGTTGCATACGTTTCTCTCCGTGAGTAACTTCTTGATAACTCTTTTACCTTTAGTAATCTTGTGCAATGCATCATGCATATTTTCTCTTATCACATGTCAAGACTGAAGCATTACTCATGACACTCGTATTACTATAAATTAGCTCATCTATGATCTCAATAGATCAATTGCACCTCTCTATCAATTCCTCGTCATTCAGGTCAATTTCATTCCAATGTTAGTAAATAAATTTCTTTTAAGGCAAACTAGGTATTATCTAAGACTACATTTCTTGACTCTCACACTTATCTTGACACTGACATACGGTCTTTAGTTAGACATGAAAGGCTCGTGGAGAATACTAGACCTAATATAGGCGTACAACAACAATAAAGTCTTAATACCCAGTGGTATCACATTTATGGACCTTTTCCTTTCCTTGTATTGTGTTCTTAGTTAATTCCGGGTTGATTTAGAGATACCGTTGATCTTTTGAATTTTGAGACAACTTCCCTCCATGTGATTTCAGGTTTGGTGTTCTTTCTTTAGCTTACCTGAATTCTCATCTCAAAAGAACTCTCTGTTGAGTGGAATTTGATGGTTTTCTAAGATATTGTGGAAATGGACAATGCTGATCTGGCATTTGCTTTCTCATCTGTTATACAGGAAGCCTATTAAAGCTGCTTTGACTGCTGTGTCAGAACATCTAGCAGGAATGCTTCCCCTTCATCTTGTTTACAGTCAAGCCCATGAAACTGCAATTGAGGTATTGGAAGACATGAATGTGAATCTTACAATGGTCTCACTCTGACTATAGAGACTTGTAACTTCTTTATGTTAGGTGTCTATAGACTTGTAACCTGAAAGTTTCTAATTTCTTGCATGTAATTAACTTCTTCTGAGGGCTTGCTAACTTCCTGAGTGTCTCATGTACTTCTCCTCTGCACCTTTTTTTCTTCTCGCTTGACAAATTATTTCTTTTGGTAGTGAGGTAGGATAAGCTCTCCAAAAACAAGAACACTATTCAAGAGAGTTTTTTTTTCTCTTGCTTCCTTGGAACCCGAGTTTTAAGATCTAAGAAGTTTGTCACACTTTTATGACACTAATTATTTTAGTAATTTGTTTCATTCTTGTGAGAGATCAATAGATTTTAGTGAATGCTTTCTTCTACTTGTAATTCTATTGAAGCTTATATGTGACTTTCATTAATTTAATATTTCTGTTTTATTTCCGGGTACCCCTAAAATGCAATAAAGAATGTATCATACTCTTGTATGTGTTACATATGCTTTACTTGATGCTTTTCCTTGAGACAGAAGTGGTAACATGTGTCTGGTTTAATGTGTTACGTTGAGATAAAAGCTTGTAATTTAAGTCTGGTTTCTCCAAGTCACCTCTGTTCGTCTCATTACACTTTAAACAGGACTGGATTTGGTCAGTTGGATGCAATCCTCTATCCATCACTTCCCAAGGCTGGCATATCTCCAAATTCCATTCAGACACTGTTGCTCGAAGCTATGTATTGACGGCACTTGAAGAGTCCATTCAATTGGTCAATTCGGCTATTCATCGCCTTGTTATGGAGCGGACATGTATCCTTTATGAATGTTTTACTTTCATAACTACAAGTAAAAGATTGTTTTGATTGCACAAATTGTCACTTTTGTGAGTTGTCTCATTGAATATATTCCCCAAGAAGGTTTTGCAAATTGTCTTCAGCAGATTGCATAAAAGATTTATTTCTCTGTTTGAATGGTGACTGTCATTGCGAATACTTATTTGGTCTTAGCCGTCTCATGACATGGGAACTTATCTCAATATTTGAATATGGAAATGTCTGCCTAAAATTTCAGGTTGGTCAATAGGTCCTTTGGGGTTAATAGATTTTAGCACTTCTTTTTCGTTGGTTTGGACAGTGGACCACTAGTTTCAAACTTTCTTCATTAGTTACTGATGTTTTTTCATATAAGTTTGGTAATTGACCTTTTATCAGATTTTCTGTGGATCCTTAATCTGGAACAGCAGAACAGACTTTTAAGCTCTTTAAAACCCACGAGCGTGAGTTGGTGAACAAATACAATTATGTTGTTAGCTTGTGGAGAAGAGTAAGTTCTTTACGGTTTTCACCAATCCTTATTAAGTACTATGTACACAAATATTTTTGCCAAACACTTGTTACACTATCTTTTTTCCAGATAAATAACACTTGGTGTATTATCATTTTAAGCTTGGTAGAATAATTTGTTTCTTATTTCAATCTAATTGATCTGCATTTTCTGCATGAGTTAGAATGATGTTTGCAAGAAATAGTTTGATATGTGTTGGCTTTTGTTGTCTTAAATTCAGCCTGTTTATGAAACATATTCCTGACCAATTTATTCCATGTTATGGGTCCCTCGCAGATTTCAACTGTCAGTGGGGAACTGCGTTATCTGGATGCCTTGAGACTTCTCTATACCTTAGAGGATGCATCAAAAGGGTTAGCATCTGACATTTGTTATGTGGCTGATATTGTGACAATCATCACTAGACACCCTTATTGTTGGGGTTGCACTTTTACATCTGCAACCAATTTGAGATAATAGAATACGGTGTTTCACTACATTTGGAAGTATTAAGCAACTTCCATTTGGCATCCAAAAGTTCTTCACTTTTCACTTAACGTATGTGTTTGATAAATTTGTTTGCTAAAAGTCTCCTCTTATGCAGGTTTGTAAATTATGTTGATACAACTCTAGCCAGTCTCCATCCAATACATTGCACCCGTAAAAGAGAAGTTAAGGTCGAGTTTGACATGACAACAATACCTGCTTTCCTCGTTGTTTTCTTCGTTCTTTGGTTTCTGCTTAAGCCTAGAAGAGCCAAGCCTAAGATCAACTGAGAGTTTCGTGGTTGGCGTGCCTTGAAAATGCGAGTTACTTAGTTTCCTCAGTATGATTTCCCCTGGTGGGAAACTCTGTTGAGCCAATAGAGCTCTCTTATGCAACACTGGACTAGAGAGCATAGGCAAGATAGGTTGAATAGCTAGGTCAAAATCATATGGTGTTGCACTGTCTTTGCTTTGTAAATTTTCATCTCCCAGTATTATAACAGCTGAGATTTTGCTCTGGACCATCAAGTCTTATTTTTTCTTGTTAGTAGCTAATAACTATTGTAATTGTGCTCAGTGCATGCCTTAATACTGTATACATCTCAAAAAATGATATCATCGATTACAATTTACAATAGCAATGTGAACTTTACTCCCTTTAGATGATAGCAAAGGTTGCCTGATGCAGTCCATGCTTATTATAACTGGAGGAAAATACTCGCCATTCTTTTCTTTTGGGTAAAATTGACTAGTTAATGCAGTTTAACCAGTAGCCACTTTTTCCTATATCCCATTCCATAATTTCTTAAAATGTTGTCTGCCTACCTCTATTTTTGAACGTTTATCGTTCCCATTTGATTATCTGATTTTAGCCATAGCTAATCTAGAATTTTTCAGTCATAAAGAGAAAGAAGGTTCAAAGTTAATTTATGATAAGTAACGGTAGCTTTCCTTGGATGGAGATTTGTTTTCCCAATTAATAATACAAACAGATTTAGCTTATATATATTGATAATATAAGATCTTACATGATTAACCAAATTTGACTCGTTAACGCTGAAACTTACCATACCATTGCAACATGACTTAGAGAGCTGTATCTTCAATAGATTTCTCTCCAATGTGGAGAGCACATTAACATAAAATTGGTATGCAATTTCCTACACAGAGACATGATCAACAAGTTCACGCCCCTTGGTCTCAACTGGAAAGAGCAGAACACTAATTGCTGATAAAATTACAACCACTTCAAATAAAATGATTGCAGCCATCTGGTGGCAACCTCTAACCAATTGCACTGCAACTATAGGAGAGACCATCCCTGCAATTCTCCCCACAGCACTTGCAACTCCACAACCTGTTGATCTCACTGAGGTTGGATAAATCTGCAGAAAATAGATCAAAATGGCACTTAGGCCTCCTAATATAAAATTCTCCCAGCTGTATTTTTGTCTGAAGAGTCAGTTTGTTCCAATCTACAACTTTTGACGAGAATTTACTAAAATGTCAAAATTAAATGTTTAACATCTTTATATTCATACTCCAAACAAGGCTTATAGCAGGAGTAACTTGATCCTCTCACCCTATCAAAGGTTCCTCAGTCACCAAAGAAGAACAGGTAGAACAGGCCAAGAGAACCTCAAAGCTAAAAATGCTTGGAAATTGGACTAATCTACGTTTATTCCTCATTACAAACCTGAAAACTCAATGTATTTACCTGAAGAAGATCCACTATGATATTGATAGTTTATATATAAAAAGGCAAATGGTTCTTAAATTGTGACAATTGCTAAAACTAATCAGCTTTAGTAACCATGTTCAGTTTTCTCTTTAGAACTGTATGCTAATACAATCAAATATCTGTAAAAATACATGCAACGGCTTCAATAAATAAGGGAGCCAGCCCTAATGTCCTAAAATCAATTTGGTTTGCAAGTCAATGCACCCATATAAAACAAGTCGATGCGCATAAGAGAGAGAGAGAGAGAGAGGGGGGGGGGGGGGGGGGGGGGGGGGGGGGGGGGGGGGGGGGGGGGGGGGGGGGGGGGGGGGGGGGGGGGGGGGGGGGGGGGGGGGGGGGGGGGGGGAGGCATAAAGATTCATGCAGTCAACAGTTTAAGATGCCCAATAATGAACATAAATGTTGTTTGCCACTTCAACCAAATAAAACACAGTTTCAGTGGAGAAAGAACTCTTACAAAGTCAAAACTTTTAATATGTGAAAGGTAGAAGTTCAAAATTCTCTGTTCAATTGAATACATGAAAGACAAGGAATATCTATCTATCAAGTTTAGACTGGTAGGGACCAAAATAAGTTGACATGTCAAGATATTGAACAAGTCAGAACGATGAAGCTAAGAAAGAGAGAAGAAAGAAGTGCTTCAAGAAGGTAAAGAGTGATACTCACCTCTGGACAATAAACACCAGCAAGGGTGAAGGTTCCTATGAACCAGATACGAGCTCCAAATAGCAATGCTGTTGTTAATGCCTCATTCTGAGGTACAACAAGTGGAAAAAGGAAAAGGGACCCCATGATATACATCAGGGCCATTGAATATTTCCGACCAACTTTCTCCACCACTACAGCTGAAATAAGAAGCCCAGGAAGCTCTGAAAGACAAAGAATAACTTAGATTTACAAATTGTAATCAAGTCAAATGGGAGCTGAGATGAAATAATAGAATCGCAATTTGACACAAGAAAATGAAAGTAGAAGTACCAGCAAGGCTAGTGATGAACACGTCTGTATAGAGGCTTGTATCATTTTTCACATGCAAAGCAACTGAGAAGCATTGATTTTCCCCAGCGCTGAACTGTGATGTCAGCAATATAATGCCATAATAGGCAAATGAATTTCCAAAATAAACCACCCACATGAGGAGGGTAATTCGTAGTAATTGTGGGGATAAAAGCATCAGGGATGAAGACAATCCTGTCTTAAAATTGAAGATTTTGTTTGCTCTCGGCTTAAGCAATTCCTCTTCCTCATCCAGCTGTGTCACTTGATCAGAAACAAGCATCCCAGGGGGAAGTTTTGTCTGATTGACAACAGCTATTTTCCTCAAAATATCATGTGCATCACTTATTCTACCTTCGGCACATAGATATCTAGGAGACTCTACTGTAAAAATGTACAAGAGAAGTGCTGCAAATGATGGTATAGACGATAAAGCCAATAACCACCTCCAACCTAGTCTTGGCATGATAATCTGCAAGAAATACCAAGCAAGTTGCAATAAGTTTTTCCAATATTTACAAATATGGTAAGATACAAACTCTTCTTTGTTTTCATTTTTCTCATTAATTACTAACTGTTTGGGAGCGCTACAAACTGTCAACGATAAAAAACTACAGAAAATGATATCCGATGAAGTGATAATAATCAAGTAAGACAATTCTTAGTTATAACCTAATCATTCTCTACTGAAGACTACAGAACCACAAAATGTGTGGGAGCAAGTGACCAAGCACAGCTTATCTGGTTCATCACCTTCTATGCACTTACAGTCGTCTATGTTCTGGCTCAGCTCCTCGAATTCTAGGGCAGTCAGACCAATTTAGGAGAATTGTTCTAAGTTTTCTGGGTGAAACTTTTCTCAACCCCCCTTGTTGTTTCTTTGAATTAAGTTCTGTTTGGGATTTGAGACCTGTCTTGTTTTTTTTTTGGAGGGGTCTAGACGATGAAGCCAATAACCGCGCTTCATTGGTGATAAATATGTGTTAGTCCTATTGAGACAACTGAACAATTTAACTAGAAGTTTTTAGAGAAGAACTGGAATTACAGATAAAAGTAGAACTGTTATTAGAAAATAATTCAAATAAATCAAAGATGAAAGAAGTGAAATGCATATACCTTGTATATACAAATGTGTGTGTGTACCTCATTTGTTTAAGCAAACCCTTCAAAAGAATGCCAACAGATATGGACAAGTTATTGTTTTATATGGACCGTCTTTGCAAGTAAAGATTTCCATTCAGAAGATGCTTATACCTTGGTTCCAAAATCTCTTAAATCTTACTTGACCCATGGATATTAGTGGCAAAGTGTCAATGAGGCACCACAAAAGCGTAGTGTCAATTATTCATATTTAAAAGAAGATGAAAATTAACAGTGAACAGAAAGCAGACTTTTTGTGACTCGACATTGTTCCTTTTTCCTCTGTTATTCTCTGTTTAGCTTCCATTGACTTCCGCAGAGTATTAGATGAGTTACACGATCATCCTATTCCTATTTCACTTATTAAAAGAGAGATAGTTATTCTTTCCACTTTATACTTTGGAAAAGTGTAATATTCACTTTATTATGCACAAATTGGATCTTATTCACGTATAAACGTTTTCCTACATGCATTTGAGAGTCGTTACTGAGACATTTCTTAATCTAAAAACATTGTCTATACGTGAAGGAATCTGCCACATACAGATGATAGGTTTTTAGTCATTGTGGAAGTCTGTATGTATATATAGTGGAAAGTAACAAGATGGATCCTAAGACTTGCTATTCCATCCTAATTGAAGCTCATCTGAGCACAAGTTCAGCTCGTATCTATTATAACTTGTCTTCTTTTGCAGCAAAGCATATTTTCACAATTTGTTCTTCATTCGTTTGAAGGTAAAATCTTGCTCCTCCTCTACAGGAATGACATTATTTTTTTTGGCAGTAACTCCTTCATGTTGTCTGCTCTTATTTGCAAGCTACAATCACATTTTGCAATGAAAGACTTCAGGCCCCTTGATTTTTTTTCCCTTGGCCTGCAGTTCACTTCATCATGACAAGGATGGCCTTTTTCTTAGTCAGCAAAAGTATGCTACTTCCATACTTCAACGCACAAATATGGTAGCTTCTCGGGCTCATCCCACTCCTTTAAAAAGCATCAGCTTCATGGCTTGGGTGGTACTCCAGTTGATCCCTACGACTATCACAGCGTTGTTGGTGCACTTCAGTACCTCACATTAACTGGACCAGAATCTCCCATGCAGTGAACTTGTTTTGCCATTCGCGCAGCATCTTACTGAGGTTCGTTGGGCTGGGATCAAACGTGTACTTCACTACATTGTTGGAACTTCACACCTAAGCCTGCACATTTTTGCTCAATCCTCTCTTAACTTGGTCGGCTTCTCTGATGCAGATTGGGCTGGTTGTCCCATCACTAGGCACTCTACTACTAGCATTTGTGTTTTCTCTGGTCATCAAAGAAGCAACACACTGTCGCCAAGTCAAGTGCCAAAGCTGAATATCGCTCGTTGGTCTCTTTAGCTGCCGACCTAACTTGGATCAGTTACTTATTGTGAGACATTGGCATTTCCCTGCCTCAACCTTCCATGTTGTTCACAGACAACATTAGTGCCTTGCATGTATCAGCTAATCCAGTGTTGCACACTCGTATGGAGCATGTCGAGCTTGATTATCATTTTATCCGCGAGAAAGTTATCTGGGGAGCTATTGTGACCAAGTTTGCTCCGTTGCATCAGCACATTGCCAAGATTATTTTACCAAACCACTGCCCAAACATCAGTGTCAGCTACTTCGAGCCAAGCAGGGTGTTGCTGCTCATCCCACCACCAGCTTGAGAGGGGATGTAAGACAACCAAGTTAATTAGCAATTCTCTAGTCTAAACCTAACAATTAACCTGTACGTGTATGAGAGCTGGAAGGATTGTTGCATATACAATCCTTGTAGAACACAATTATCAAGCAGCCAAATGGACTCCTATGTATGTAAATATCTATGTGTATATAGTCCAACATAGTAGCATGTAATAAACAAGAATTAGATATAGAAAAACACAAGTTACAGTGTCTTCTAATTCTTATTTTATTCACAAATCATATCTTGTTAAAATCCCGATAAGAGGAGAACGACTTCACAATAGATAGGCAGTACATAAGAACAGCTAAAGGATGTACCAGTTTCCACTTTTTTTTTGTAAGGTAAATACACAAGCAAAGGATGTACCATAGCCAATAAAGCCTCAAGTATTGTTCCAATTGTCCAAAAAGTTGAATAGATAACCATCCACATGCCCCTATTTCGAGAAGGCACGAATTCTAGAAACCAAGATCCATATACAGGCCCACCACCCAGACCAGTTCCAACCAGCATACGAAGAATGAGCAGTGATATATAGTTTGGAGAAAAGGAACTCAGAAATGCAGATACGGTTGTCACTATTGCCACAATCAGAAGACTTTTCCTGGTGATGGAAAATGAAAGTGTATAATCATCCATGACAACTTAAACCAAACAACAATTAAGCAATCTACAGACTCAAATATGATTATTCACTACTCACCCAATTTGAAAAAGAGAAACACAAACATAAACTTTTTCAGTAAATACTAAAAAGGGAAAATAGGCTTGCCTTCTTCCATAGTTGTCAGCAAGAATGCCCCAAAAGTAAGCTCCAATAAGCATGCCAGCAAACACAACAGTAGTAATAAGAGTTTCTTGTGTAGAAGAAAGCCCCCATTGAGACTTAACAGCTGGTCCAATAAAAGAAAGAATCATAACTTCAACAGCATCCACCATTGATCCAAGACCCGCATAACCCAACACCAAATACTGGAATTTGCCAAAACCCAGAGCAGTAAGAGCTTCATCCAGTGTGTACACATGTTCATCTTCCTCCACCTGCTGCTGTTGCGGTGCCATCTCCAGCCCGTCAAATTCGGGTCAATGAATCGATCAATGGTTTGAAGCAAATTAAAGGGTAAAATATGGGTTTTCTTCATAAACTTAGGATCTTGCCTCCATGTGAGCTCAAATAAACACAGTTATACTTTTGCTCACCTCCTTTATCAGATTACTCTGTTCTTCCTCACGTCTCTTTCTGTTCAATCTTGTTTCATGGAGTCAAATCAGAGGGAGAAATCTGATCAACCATGTGTGGTAACTTGGATAACAAATTGGGGGTGACAAAGACTTCTCGTTGGTTCAAAGTTTTGGCCACTTAGTCCGTGAAAATAGCGTGTGAGGAAAAAACTGTTGCATATTATAGTGAGCTATTTAAATTATGAATGAAAATGCGACCGACATATTTTAACTTAACTATGTCTTGTTATTTCCAAACTTATTTTTTTAATTCCTTCCACTTATTTTGCTAATTGTATAACTTCTTTTTACTCTTCTTAAAAATCTTACAACTTCTAATTTTACCAAAAGAGAGTGTTGAAACATTATTGTTCTTCAAATTTAGTTTTTAGAAATTCAAACGTGTAGATTCAAAATCTATTTTTCTATTTTGTGTATCAGATTTTGATACTTAGTGTTCGATTTTATTCAAGATTTATTCTAATTGTCACGATTCAAAAATGGACGTGATGACACTTGTTTATTTCCATCAAGACAAGTCAGCATCAATCCAACAAAAATGAAAGAAATGCGGAATACAGTAAAGCAAGAACAAGACAAAGGAGGAAAACATATTCATTCTATTAAAATCCCCAAAATCTAGTTGTCACATGTACAAGTCACTAATGAAAATACAAAATTCGAAAGATAAATACAAGTCTTAAATGTCTTTGCTTTTCAAGTAGAACAAAGCATGATAAAAGGAAAGAGGGTTCGTCAAGATGACAAGCAACTACCTCTCAAGTCCTTCAACGAGCCTCGAATGTCAAGAGAAGTAGAAGAAGATCACACAGGTCTGAACTCGAAACCTACACAAGTGTAGAAGCAATGGGTGAGTACCAAGAACACGACACTCAGCACGCAACCTAATAAACAAGACATCTAGCTAGAAATCGAATACTCCTTACACTTTAACCGAACCTCCTCAAACTACAACCTGCACATAAATCCACCCAACCTAGCAATTCTATTAAACACAGCTCACAAGGCCCAATATCCACAGTTTAATAGTCACAAACAATAATCACACGAATCAAGTAAGTCAACATCAATATCAAGTAGTTCAATCACACACAACAAGTACATCAATCTTAAGTAACAAGCAAGCCACGCATAAACATCAAATTCATCAAGTCACAATAATCAATCTCTTGCCAGAATCATTTCTCATCGGCATAACCATTTCCCATTGGCTTTATAGCAAATCACTTGTTGAAATCATTTCCCACCGGCTTTATATCAAATCACTAGTCGGAACCATTTCCCGTATATCAAGTCACTAGCCAGAACCATTTCTCATCGGCTTTATAAACACTTGCCGAAAATGACCTCGGCAGCACAACACTCGCCGGTAAAGACCTTGACATCACAACACTCGCAAGAAAAGACCTCGGCATCATAGATCATCACATGTCTCATCACGCTGTTCACAGTCAATGCACACAAGCAATATCACACCACACGAAAGAGACAACAATCCACACAATTCAAGTCTACATTCATGATTTCAAACATTTCATCAATCAATCAACAAGGGTCACAATAAGGCAATTCACATCATCATGTTCATCACATAGTCTTTTTCATTTCAACCCCTCTTTATTCATTAAGATGTATCAAGTGGACAATTAAACCCCTCACCTCATCTCCATTACTCCAACACACAAGCAACAAAGAAAGTACACGAATCCTACTAGAATACAAGGTTTAGTAGATCACTTGCCTTAAATCAATCAATATTCACTCCATAAGCTGAGTCTTTCCCTTCCAAATCACTGCCAAAGCCACACAATCTATACACAAGCAAGTATTCACAATAAATTTCCGAAAACAACAATACCCACATCAAATCTCTTAAGAAGTGGGTCAATCAACACAAAATTCAATTCCGAAAGTAAGGTTTGAATCCAAAATTTAACACTTGAAAACATTACTCAAGGCTCTAGGAATTCATTGGGGAAAATCATATCAAAAAAAGTACTTAAAATCAGTTCAAAATCTCCATTTTAGCTAAGAACTTGAGTTCTTAAAAAAAATCATCATTCACTAATCAAAATCTCATATTTTGATGTTTAAACCCATAAAAATCAAATGGAAATGAAGGTTTAGGATTATAGAAGCTTACCCAAATGATTTAGCACAAGAAAACCTTTCCAAAATCGCCACCAGGGATTCCCCAAGCTCAAAAATGGAAAATGAGGCTTAAACCCCGAAAATGGCAGGTCAAAACTTTCTCAGGTCTCGCAATTGAGCGAACCCCACAAAATTCTCAGGCATCGCAAAAGTGAACGACCTTCGCTAAATGAAGGTCGCTTAAGCGACAGGTCCTTCGCTTAAGTGACATGACCTTCACAAAAGCGAGCCCTGCAACCCTAGAAAACAGAGCCAACTCTCCAAACATCGATCCTCAGAATTCGTTTGGAACCCCGTGAACACAAACCACATATGAAAATCAAATATACTCGAAGTTCTGGACTCAATGAAATAGTCAAAACATGAATCTGAGGTCTCTATGACCCGACATCCGTGAAAACCACAAGAACCTAACTCAATGCTTGAAAGGCTAAAACAAGCTCGGGACCTCTCAAAAATTAACCAAGACCTTACATATGCCTAAAATTATCCCTTGAATCCAACGGAACTCTAGAAATTTCAATCCGAGCATCCAAACCCTGAATGACACCCAAAACCACTTTCTTAACAACTTAGCCTTACAAACTCAAAACTTACCAAATTCTCAACTTTTAACTCAAAGTTCAAAACTAACTTTTCTAAACTCAATCATAGAAGACTTGAGGTCAATCACGAAAGAGAAAAATGGTAAATTCACAAAACTTTTCAAAAATGACCTACCACGTCATTACACTAATCATAGTCAATCAAGAAATTGTGGTCGAGTTCAAAGGCCATCTTAGAATAATCTTTAAAATAAAAGACGAAAAATTAGTTTTTCTTTTATTTTTTTTGTTTTTTTTGTTAGTGTTATACTTAGATTTTATTAGAATTTATATTATGATTTAAAATGTAGAGGTCAATTTTTGTTTGAAATGTAACTTCATGCTTATTTTGTTATGATTTATGTTATGGTATTAAATATATATTCGATCTTAGTATGAAATGTAACTCATATCATATTGTTACATATGTTTTGTGATTTTTTTGCTAATTTGTTGATTAGCTACTTTGAATTAGATTTTTTTATTGTTTAAATTTGTTATTCAGTCGTGCATGTGTGGGTGGGGTGGTGCTATGTTTGTATGAGCTCTCCTTTTAAAATAAAATACAAGAAGATAAAAGATGAATTTGATATTGTGGGTTACATATTTATGTGTGAGGTTATAGTTAGATTAACAACTCAATATTATGGACTACTTATTTGAAGTATTTGGACACAAAAATTTATGTTCTATAAGTGACTGGATATCACTTGGGGTTATATGTGTATGTGTGTGCTTCTTTAGTCAATTTGTATTTGAGAAAAATGGCCCAAAGCATCCCCAAACTATTATCGAATTCTTAACTACACACTTATTCTTTACGGGGATCCCATCACCCCCTAACCTTTTAAAAGTGAAATATTTAACCCTCTACAAACTCAGGCCCAAATTTGTATTAGCTAGGTAGTAGTCAACACGTGTTGTCACGTAATATTACCCCTTTTTTATATATAAAAAATAATTATTCTTTTATATTTTAATTTTTTTGTGTTATATTTTCATCTTCTCCTTTTCTCTTTCTTTTCCATTCCTCCATTTCTTCTTCTTTGAAGGCTTCTGCAGATTTGACGACTACCGCTCTTCGACCTTCATCAAAATTATACTTGCTTGCCGAAATAAAGGTATCAGACTTACGGAGAGACTAGTATTGATTTAGATTTAACAATGTTGATATGAGAAACTCAATTGATGTTTACAATAATTTGAATAAATGGGTCTTCTTCATCAAATGATTTGTTACCCAATGATTTCTTTAATGAATTCTTCTCCATTAGTTGAATCTATTACTTAGTGAACTCCTTCATTAATGACTAGTCTAAAGTTCGATTCTTCCAACTTTCAATTTTGATTTTGAGCTACCAACAAATTTTCAAAGTGATGAAAAGTGGAGATATGATGAAAAATATGTGATTTGAATATGAGAATTGACTTAGTGATGAAAAGTTGATAAGGGTGGTGACCTGATGGTTGAGGTGAGAGCTATCACTGGTGTCTGGATCTGATGAAGAATAAGGGAAAAGATAAACGAAGGTAAAAAAATAGAAGGAAACATAATTTATTTATTTTAAAATAAATAGAATATTAATATGAAATAAATTAAACATTTATAAAGTTAATATTTTAATTATTTTTTTATCTCTCACTCTCCCAAAGAGAGTGAACTACACCTTTTTTGCCACATCAACATTTAGGAAGCAAATAATTCCACTTTAAAATAGTCCAAGGGGGTAATAGGACCCCCGTGAAGTATGAGTGGGTAGTTGAGAATTCAGGTATAGATTGGGAGGGGGTGGGGGGGGGGGGCTTTTGGCCATTTTCTCTTTGTATTTTAGTAGTTTTTCTTTTGGTAAGTAAAATTATTTTATTTACCAAAGAGCTTAATAGAAAAAAACCAGCCAAACTTGGACATGCAGTCCCAAATCTTGCTGAAACACAAACATAAACCATCCCTATCTACCTAATACTCTTATAATTCAGGGATGTACATTGAGTTCTTGCAGCCTACTAGCTAATCTAGGTTGCCGGGATCCCCTTCCATGAACCTCTTGTATGACTTGTCGAACAATACTTTTTGGTGTCCTTTGCTTCTTTTGAAATATTCTACCATTTCTTTCTCTCCACAACTAGTATAATGCTCTTACCATTATCATTTTGTATACCTGCATCTTACTGTTTTTCCCTTTCATGTTCCTCACTGCCTATCAAACTTCTTCCTGCCAGTTCATACTTTGTCTCTGTATACCTTGCCACCCCAATAGTTTACTCCATACCTTTTCAACATAAGAGCATTTGAAGAATAAATGATCAATATCTTCATCATCTGTCTGACAGAGTTAAACCCCATTGCGCCAACCTGTCTTTAGTTAGTAGCCTTCTATTCAGTGCAATATACAGTATAAACAGCCATTTAGGAGCTCCAAGGTTTTCCCATACCAGCTTCCTCCATTCCACTCTCTCCATACTGCCCCTCTCATCTGCTGATAGACCTCATTTATAGAATATTTATCCTTGTTAATCATATCATGTTCACTATAGATAGCTTCCTGGAGATATTTATGAACCTTCAAAATCCTCTGGACTATCCAAGATGTCTGCTTGACCTGCACATCCCACACAGAGTTCTGTTTTCCATAGTAACTATGCACTCATAATACCAATAGTTTGTTTTTTTTTCTTGCACAAGTTCCATTGTAACTTCCCAAGGGCAGCTTTGTTCCTGGTATAGATATCTAGGAAGTACAATCCTCCATTGGATTTGGGCCTGCATAGCTTCTCTCAAGCAATTAGTGCTTTTTTTGATGCATCAACACTTCTTGACCACAAAAACCTTTTGCATATAGATTCAATTGCTTGTATAATCTTCTTTGGCAAAACAAACACTTGAGCCCAAAAAATTTGTGCAGCAAACAAAACACTTTTGACTAATTGTGCTCTACCAGCATATGATAAAAAACTAGTAGTTCAGCTTGTGATCTTCCCCAATATTTTGTCAATGAGTGGTTTGCACTGCATTATGGATACTCTTTTGGTGCTTAAGGGTACGCCAAGATATCTAAAAGGTAGTTCCCCTTTAGCAAATTTCAGCTCCTACACTATCTGTTCTTGATCATTCATTTTCACCCTCCAAAGTATATACTACTCCTATCAACATTTGCCACCAATCCTGGGAAAACACTTGAAAACACTCATACAGACATTTGACAGATTTAACATCTCCCCTATAAAATAGTAAAAGATCATCAGCAAAGCTTAGTTGAATTATCTTTTGCTTTTTGCATTTAGGATGATAATGGAAGCTAGGATTGGTATGTAGTGTTTTCAATACTCTTGTGAGGTATTCCATGGCTAGAACAAACATGAATGGTGATAGAGAATTACCCTGTCTAACCCTTTTCCTTGCCTTAAAAGGTTTAGTTGCTTTCCCATTAATCCTGATAGAATATGTAACAGTGGTAACACACTGCATTATCCACCTGACTACCACTGCTGGAAATTTAAGTTCCCAAAGCATACTTTCCAAGAAACTCCACTCTAGTGAATCATAGGCTTTCTTTGTAACACCCCGGAATTTAGTGAGTTGAACTAGTGAGTTCTAGAGCCTTTGGTAAGAGTTTTGGATTGTCGTATGAGGATTAAAATCAAAAGAAATGGTTCCCATACTTAGAATAGGGGTTTTAGGGGTTAAACGTCTGGGTACGACCCTTCCCCCCCCAATGGTTCCCATATTTAGAATAGGGATTTTAAGGGTTAAACGTTTGGGTACGAACTCCCCCTCCCCCAAGGACCACCGAAGGGGTCCTTGAGGAGGACCCCAAAACAGTCCCCGAAATAGAATTTTGGTGACATACGGATGGCCATCTACGGCCAAAAGATCAGTCCACACCCCGTAGGTCATGGGCGTAGGTCAAGGCCTGAGTTTCCTGCAACATTTAGGCCTCAGACCCCAACCACGAGACCAAACCATGGATAGTAGTCCCATCCACGGTCCGTGGATGGGTGGGCGTGAGTCATGAGCATTTTTCAGCTTTTAGTTTTTAGTTGAGTGTTTAGGGGTTAAGTTAGTTATTAATTAGGGGTTAATGTAGGTCGGTTAATAGGTTATTTAACCACTTATATAATCTTAAATGAACCCTAAACTAATCATTAGAACTCATTCATCTAAAGACCCCAAAACTCACTCCAAAAAAATAAAAAAAAATCATCTAAGAAGAGGGCAGCAACTTAGGGATATTTTCCCCATTGGTTCAAGCTTTGTTTAGGTCTTTGATTGAAGGTATGTGAAACTTAATCATCCGTGGGTTCTTCCACCCATGGAGCCCCCATATTTTCCCCACTTTTGAAATCAAAAACCCAATTCTAGCTAGAGTTGCGCTTGCATTCTGGGTAGGGTTTGGATGTGATTCCAATCTAGTGGATAACATCCAATTATGATTGAATTAGCATTAATTTAATGATATTATGATGATTTCATGTGATTTCTATGGTAAACCCTAATCTAAATTGATGAATGTGATAATTGTGGGTTGATGCCATTAGAGGTGAAATTGAAGGTTCATGAATGATCTTCCTAAATCAATGTTGTGTGTAGTAATTGATCAAGATTAGGAATACCTAGACATGAATTGAACTAGGCTCTATACCACATGATTGATCTTGACTTGTAAAGATGAAATTGAACCTTTAAGGCAAATTATGACTAAAATCACCTAGTATTAAAGAATGTGATTGAATGTCTTGTAATCTAGGTTCATAATATGCTTCCATGATGTAGAGTCATTGAGAATGAGGAGTCATAGTGATGAATGATGATCATTAGGGCTTAAGAAAGAAGCTAATATGATCAACTTTAGATCCTAAGGCTTTGAGAGTAACATCTACATATTAATCCAAGGCTAATTAATAGAATTGTGTTGAGAGACCTTTACCTACCTAGATCACCTTATGAATCATAGATGGTAGGAAGTGATAGAATTACTTAGGCCATGATGATATCCTTGTCTAATGAAGAATTCTAGACATGATGCTAAAGTATAAATATAAAATTAATATGAAAGACTTCTCACATAGTAATGGTTTTAGGGTTGAAGGACTTCTCCTAACTAATTGAACCAAAGGCTAGCAAGCCTTTATACCTAGGTCATGGACGGTGATAGTTGCTCCCACATGGTCTAAAAATGGTATTAGCATGGATTGGTTGTCAAGAACATCTTTCCATAAACATGAGTCAAAGTAGAGACTTAATGATTATCTTGTGGGATTTATGCCTAGCACCGAGTGGATATTGAAATGAGATGGAGGTTCCCACCTAGTTGAGTTTGGGCTTTCATGGAGGTTCTCACCTAGTTTAGTTTGGGCTTCCCGCATGGGATATCTCACCTAGAAGAGTATTGATTTCCCCAAGTGTGTCTCATGAGATGGAAGCCTCACCTAGTGGAGTTTGGGTTTCTAGTAGAAATCTCTGTATCCCATAACTACATGCCCCATAGGAAGTTAGCTAATAGATCTAACTAAGCTAACAAACCGGTCCTACCTTGGCAAGTGGACCAACCTTTAATGGTGTGGGTAACACCATTGGAGATTATGTGATAACTCATATGTTCTCATGTCGGTTAAGGCTATATCCCAATTAAACAAGATTGGTAATGAACTAAGATTGTGCTCAATGTAGCATCTCCTAGAGTTCAAACCTCATGGGCTAAAATTATGCATACAGTAGCATCTCCTAGAGTCCAATGTAAGTAATGGTCTAAGATTATGCTTGAAGGAACATTTCATAGGGATCAAACTAAATGAAATAAGAGTATGCTTTAAGTAGTATCTCCTAGAGTTCAAATATGATGAACTAAGATATACCTAGGGTAGTATATCCTAGGGTTCAACCTTAATGAACTAAGATGTACTTAATATAGTATATCCTAGGGTTCTAAGTAATGAGGGACTAAGACAAGTTAATGAAGGACCTCATAATGTTCAAGAGTATAAATGGACTTAAATATGCTTAAGTAATGCCTCCTAGAGTCCATAATAATAATGAACCTAGACATGCTAAAATAAGTATCTCATAGGGTCCAATTTTATAATAAACTAAGATTATGATTTAAGTAGCATCTCCAAGAGTTCAAGTCTAATGAACTTAGATTATGCTTTGAGTAGCATTTCCTAGAGTTCCAACATGGTGAACTAAAATGTACCTAGGATAGTATCTCTTAGGGTTCAAAACAAGAAGGAACTAATATAGACTTAGTAAAGTGTCTCCTAGGGTCCCCATGCCTTAAAAGAGGGCTAGTCTCTAATTAAGGAACATAAGTATGATGACCTAAAGAAGTACTTAGTATGAGTAGTAGTATGGGATGCTACTCATACCTTGCACAAGTATGACTAAAGGTTACCTTATGAGTGTTGTCTTACATGAGTGATACTTGATGGATTGTTGCTATAAATGCCTTCCAAGATAGGATTGACTAGAAGTGATAATTCCTTTGTCTACGTGAAGTAAGTCATAGTGATACCAAAGGAGGATGAATATGACTAGGATGACTTCAAGGTGATGCTTAGTGTGAAAGGTAGTATGAGATGCCTTTTATGCATTGCACAAGTGTGCCTTGAGGTTACTTAGGAGTATGGTACCCTTAGGGGTCGTTTGGTTTGAATACAAGTTATGTTGGGATTAGTTATTCTGGCATTATTTCTTATTGAGTGTTTGGTTTGTTGTATTAAAAATAATAATCATTGCATACAACCTAAAAATAAGTGGTTTGATTACAAAAATACCCTCTTATTTAGCTTTTTGTATATTTTTTTGGTAGAGTTTTAGTTAAAACCAAATTTAACTACTCAATCCATCCAACATAGAAAATCCACCAGTTACCCATTTTAAAACTAAATCCAACCTATCCACATAATATTTCTGCACACATTATGGAAGGCAATGGATCATATTAAGAGACAATTTCATTAGTTTGACTTAATAGGCATTTGTGTTTAACTTTTTTTTCCCCAAACTAAGTGGGAGTTATTTATTCCATCAAAAGAGTGCATATGGGCAAACCCACGTACAAAAAGGCCTTTTGGCAGCCAACAGAAAAGGCCTCAACTTACAAAAAAATTTGATTTGTCATACCTAATTCTAATACTAGGCATTTGCATTTTTTCTAATTGATATGAGCCTACTGCTAGCTTAGGGATATCCATCCAATCGTGATACATATGAGCTTCATTAGAAATAACAACACGTTTAGCTAATGCATCTGCAACTTGATTAGCTTCCCTGTAACAATTATTTACTTCACAATTCATCTTAGCAACAACTTGTATGATGTCTTCCACAACACCTTTGATTTTCAAGTTGGTGGCTTGTCCATTCCTTACCTTATCAACCACCAATTTTGAGTCTAATTCAAGATAGCAATTGTGAAATCCTTGTTGCAAACACCATAGGATTCCGAATCTAGCCGCCAAAGCTTCTGCGAGATTGTTACTAGAGCATGAAGAAGGAATGGAGAAGGCCATAATCATCCTTCCTGTATGATCTCTAACGATCCCTCCTAAACCTGCATTGCCAGAAGAGAAACTTCCATCAATATTTATTTTAACACAATTAATATTGGGTGTGTTCCAGTGGACAATCTTCCACTTCGGATATGGTCTTAAGCTTTCCACCTTGTTTAGAAGATCTCTCCAAGAATTACCAATCTCAAAAGAGGGAAAAGTCATTCTCAAAGACATTTTCAAATTCCACCATACATGATTTTCCATGGCTCTATACCACATCTTCTTTTGATCCCCATATTTACAAGCACATCTATGTTTCCAAATTTCCCAGAAAATCAAGATAGGTAGAGTATGGATAATCACATTATGTATGGAATTATGAGTTTGTACATTCCACCAAGTCTTTAGAAGATTAAAAGTAGATGAGGCCCTCGTATCAATGCCCAAAGGGCCTCCAAATTTTTTCCATAAGTAGCTAGCAACATCACTATCCAAGAATACATGGTTAATGGTCTCAGTTTTCATATTCTTACAACAAACACAATTAGAATCAATGTTATCGACAAATCTGCCAATAGTGTCATAGAAAGGAAGTTTATTTTGTACCAATCTCCATGTCAAGAATGTCATTTCGAAAGGAATTTTTCCATGCCAAATCTTGTTTTTCATATCATTCTTTTCCCTAGTATTAATACAATCAACATATGCACTTTTAGTAGTAAAATGTCCATCTTCACTGGGAATCCAAATAGCATAATCCGACTGATTTGGATCACCTATAGGGATGCTCACAATCTGATTTACAACTTGAGGAGGAAGTATGTCTGATAGCTTATCAAAGTCCCACTCTCCCTCGTGAATGAAGTCTTTAACCTTGTCCTTGTTATAATGAGAAGGTGGTGGGAGAATATTAGATAGGGCACCACTTCCCATCCAATCATCAAAATATTCCTGTTTCTTTTTTTCGATGTACAGAGGACATCCAAGATAGGTGAAAGGAAAACACTTATGTTTGAACATTAATGAAAATTCTATCCAACCGCATCTATACTCTCTTTTTAGGACAACGATTATTACACCATGTATAGGTAGACCCCATATAACTAGCATCAATAACACCACAATAATCCATACAATAGATAATATCAGTAACACCACAATAATCCATACAAGAGATAATATCAGTAACACCACAATAATCCATACAAGAACAATCTTTTTACAAAATTTACAAAAACCCTAAAACATAACATTCAGATTTTTTTTTGATTTCTTCCATCAAGTAGAAAAGATGAGTGTATCCAAATTATTATGCAACAGATCAGAGAATTATTAATGATGACAAAGAAAGAAAAGAGAAACAAATTCTGAAATTTTTTTTTAACCTTGTTAGAAACTTGAAAGTTGAAGGTTATTGGTAAAGAAGTTCTTCAATCACCCATCTATGGCTTCAATCGAAAATGAAAAGTTGAGTGTACCCAAACGAAAGAGTGATTCTTACTGCAATGAAGAAGAGAAGAAACATGGAAGCTAAGACCAAAGCGGCGTTGTGAAAGCTTATCAATGAAAAGTTGAGTGTACCCAAAAGGTTTGAAGGGTAGTTTTGTCATTTAATAAATTTATCCCATCACAAATTGTGATGGGATTAATATACCACCCTTTTGGAGGGATAACTTATCCTAGTACTATTTATTAATCCCAGGATAAGTTATCCCAAACTTCCCAACCAAATACTCAATTAAGTACCACTAAGGCTTTATCCCAGGACTATTTGTAGCTATCCTTCACACCAAACAACCCCTTATGGTAGAAAGGTTTAAGACTTAACTATGCCTATAAACCATGATTAGGATGACCAAAAAGGGATACTTGGCTTGGGTGGTATTATGAGATGCTATTCTTACTTTGCACATGTATGCTTTTGAGGTTACTTGAGAATGGTTCTATTATGGTATTTATGACCAAGAGTCAATTGTGCTTATATTATTATGACTTATCTCCTATGCTCATTAACTATGTCTTATGTTGACTTATGTTTATATAATGCTTATAGTGGAGATTTTGCTATTGACTATGATGATTATGTTATTATCTCTTATGCTTATGTCTTATGTTGACTAACCATTTTGAGATGCTCTTATGATGTTGTGCTAGCTTCCATACTTGGTACATTTTGTACTAACGCATATTGCCTACATTCTAATCAAATGTAGGGTTGAGGAGATTGAGTTGCTTTGAAGGCTAGGTTTCCGAGGATCTAGAAGAGTTGAAGATTTTGGTGAGGCCTCATAGCTTCGAGGACAAAACTCACCTTACCTTTATGTCTTTTATTTTCATGTTAAGACTATTGCATGGGCTGTGTCCCAAGAGCTTATTTTAAAAAGTTGTATTAGATGGTTTGAGACAATGTGTAGAAAGTCTTCCGTTTGCTTTTATGAAAAATGACTTCGATTGTAAAAGTTTTAAATTTTCCCATATTTTCTATTATCTTATGTTCAGGATATGCTAAGAGTTTGTATGCTACCCCTTCGGGGTCAACTACGCCATGTTACGTCTAGTGGTACCCCTGGGTCGTGACATTCTTCATATCCACTTTCACCATACACCTTGCTTATATGCCTTTCTTGCCATACCTTTCTACCAACTCATGGCTCAAAATTATGTTATCACTAATAGCTCTACCTGATTGATTGTCATCTACAATTGAACTCATCCTCTTCTGCAGCCTTTTAGTAATGACCTTTGATATGATTTTATCTACTGTTGTGCAGCAAGAGATAGGTCTATATTCTCCAATTCTTGTGGGATGATCCACTTTGGGTATTAAAGTAACAGATGTGCAATTTATAGGTGTATACATTACCCCTGTCTCAAAAAACTTCAGCACTGCATTTGTGATTTCTTCTCCCACTACTAGCCAGGCCTTTTTAAAGAAATGGGCATTAAAACAACCATATCCAGGAGCTTTCAGATCACTGATATCCTTTAGGGCTAATTCTACTTCCTCTTTTGTATTTTAGTAGTTACTTGTACTTAATTATTAACATAAATTTTTATATTCTATTAGTGACTGAATTTCTGTTTGGGGTTAAAGGTATCTATGTGTGTGCTTTTTTAATCAATTGTATTTCATTAATGACTTCTACTTAATTATTGTTAATGTTTACGCATATAAATATGAGTGGAGTTACATTCATTATATTTTGAAGTTGTATCATAGCGGACCTTTTTGTATGAAGGTGAAGAAGAAAGATATGTGGGTGAATTAGTGAGTGAATATATGAATATTGATGTGAATACAATATCATACTTTGAGATTAAAAACTATATTAAACAATTAGGGTGTATCCCGAATTGCAAATTTGGTACCCCGACCACCTAACAATTGCATCTTAGGAGATATTGACAACTTTTAATAAAGTTGGAACCACTAAAAATAATGCTAGTGAAAACATTGGAGATAATGAAGTAGATGAGGTTGCTTTTAATGGGGTAGGTGTATATCTAAATACTACCTTAAATGTTTCATCAGATCCAACAACTCCAAATAATGGTTCATCAGATTCTAAATATATTGATTACTCTTTAAAAAGGACATGATAAGTCAACCAATGATAGTGATGCTTCTAAAAATAATGAATCATATTATGCAATGCTTGTAGCTATGAAACTTTATATATATATGTGTGTGTGTGTGATAGTTGTCTTGAGGAAGGTGAAAAATTGAGGTTCAAACTACCTAAAACAAAAAGGAAAAATCATACCACAAATAGTATTAGATTTGATCTCAACAGTACAAAATTTTTGTGGCAATTGAGTACGATTTTTGAAAATGTGAAAAAGTTCAGATTGACTGTCACTAAGTATGCAATTTAGAAAAGGGTTCAAATTGAGTAGTATGTGAATGAGCCAACTAAAGTAAGGGTGAGATGTTGCAAGGAAAATTGCAAATGACTATTGTATGTCAGTCTTGAAACTACTACAACTAATAACTTTGTTATTAGAATATACATTTCAGTATATCTATGTGAGAGAACCTCTAGAAATTACTTGTGCAATTCCTCACTAGTATTTTTAAAAATAGAGTAATTGAACAATCAAATATCAAAGTGTTCAAGTTGTAAGAGTTAATCAGGAAGAAGTATAATGTGAATATTGACACCACTGGCGTACACATTATTTTTTTTCTAAGCGGTGTCACCATTAAGTGACAAGAATGACTCAAAAAGAAAATCGATGAAGCTTTTGCTTTAGGCCTTCAAAAATTTGAGGGCCCCATTAATAGTGAACTTTATGAAATAATATTTTTCTTAAAATTATAAAAATTTGATTAAATTATTTTTTTTAAAAAATTGCCTACTCTTTAAATGCAAAGTTAGTGAGAATTAAGGAGCATAAAATGAATTATTTTGGTTAATTCCACTCCCCTTTTTTAATTCATCTTTGTTGCAGTTTATAGAATCCTCCATTTAGTAGTTTATTTCTTGAAATGTATTTAGCTTGAAAACATTTCTCAAAATTTTATGATCAGTAATTTTTTATAGGGAGAGTCTTCTGCAAAAAAAAATGTGTGAGCTGGTGGCGAATTGACGATGCACGGGAGGAATGTAAGTTCCAAATTCTACTTTTATGAACTACAATATTGATTTTTAAAACAACCCTACGACTATTTCAAGTGCATGTGTTCTTTAATCTTTAACTTGCTTCCATTCAATTGTTATTAGATTAAGTCCACAGAATATTTGTCTCTTCAGTTTCATAAAGCAGTTGTCAGTTTTTCAGCTTTTTCTCTTTGGAAACTATTTCCCTTTTCTTTTTCAAAATTTTCCCAGACTACTTGATTGGATGAATAGGAAAGTTCTCAATCTATCTATCAGGTCGAAATCAAATGAACTTTCTGTTAAGAACTCCCAATATGGGAAAAGTGTAAGAGCAATGGGGCAGTTAAGTTTGTTTTCAATTTGAAGCTGAAGTGCCAAAAAGCAAAAAGCAATACTGCAAGAAAGGATCTATGCCTATTCCTACTTCTGATGTAAGTGCTTAAAAGTTGAAACTGAAGAAAGTTAGAGAGCTATGAAACCAATGGTTGGTAATATAGAAGATTTTCATTGGAGTGTGTAGTAGTCATATTCATCACAGTTCAGATTGTTGACTTATGTATTTGAACATTTGGAGAAGAGAGCTTAAAAGTGACATGCAAGAAGGAAGAAATAAAGTTAAACTGGAAATAAACTTGTGTAGTCTCTTTCGGTTTGATAACGGGATTTCATTTACTTTGTACTATGTTGTTGTTTTTTAGATGAGAACACACAAATGTATAATAGCACATCCCCTAAATCAACACTACTTTTTTAAGGGAAACTAATTAGTTTGCTCTATGCTATTCTTGTTTGTCTCTATAAACATATATTGACTTCGAGGAAGTTTTATGTTGTGCTTGATTGGTGGGACATCACAATTGATAACTTCTTCTCAGTTGGGAAAAACTTGATCCATATAGTTGTGTTTCTTATGCAATCATTGTTCTTCGTGAAACTTACAAGATGACTGATTTATTACTCCAAAATATTGTTTTAGTTTACTCTTTTAAAATCTTCATTCTTTTAAAGTGCATCTTCTTTCTCCAGGTTGTATGTGTTTTACTCGAAAAATAAAATAAAAGAAAAATGACTAACTTTTCGAAAAATCGATTAAACTTATGATTTAAGAGAAATCGAATTTCCAAAAGGTCAAAGTCGCCACTTAATTTTTTAGTAAAAAATCAAGAAAAAATCCTAAGTTTTCAAAAGATTTAAACAGATAAAATCACTTGAAAATAAAAGGGTTCGAAGTTCAATGTACATTCCGAGAAGGTGTTAGGCCCTCGGAATGTCCACTAACTTGCGGTTGGCCGGCGATTTGACTAAAATGACTAATTTTAGAAAAAAAAAACAAATAATAATAATAATAATAATAATAATAATAATAATAAATTAAGTAATAAAATCCATATTTTATGGGAAGAGAGATAAACTAAAGGGAAATTTATTTTATTTTATTTTATTTTATTTTAAAAGGTAATCAATTCATATGTTGTAAGACAACTAAAATAAAATAAAACTAAGTAATAGATAAGAATATGAATATTTAAATTTGAACGTAATGGCTATCTTTTGGGAATTAATTAAGTTAAAACCAAATCACATAAAAGGGTTAGAGAGTTAATACAATCAAATACACAATAGCAATAACAAGAGGTGTAAATTTCATATATGACATATATTGTAGTACTATTTTCAGGCTATAGCAGTAGATTTAGACTTTCAAGCTATAGCATTAAAAATTTCAGGTTATAACAAATTCACAAATAAAAGAAATATTTTTATTAATTCGAAAAAAGTAAAACAAAAAAAAAGATAAACGAAAATTAAATAAAAAAATGGAATTATAGATAGTAAAGTAAAAAACTGAAAGTGTGGCTTGTAATTTAATTTGAAATTTATTGTAGATAATTAATGATTAGCATGAAATAAGGGATTCAAACAAATTAACAATATTTTTTTATCCTTAGTTCACTCAAAATCAGTTAAGATAAACTAAAAAATCAGATCATATCATTTTTTTTTTGTAGATAATTAATAAATAGCACGAATTAAGGGATTTAAACTAATTAAGATTATTTAGTATCCTTAATTCACTCAAATCAGTTAAAATCAAATAAAAATTTAGATTTTATCTTCTTCTTTTTTCAACGTTTCTCTCTCTTCAATTTGCAACAAAAAAATTCAACGTTTCTCTCTTCAATTTTCAACAAAAAAAATCCCACATTCGAGTAATTGAAGTTTTTTTCATCTTTGAAAACTCTCGATTTTGTTGTGATGGACAACTACATATCAATTTTAATCAAACATGGTGATAGATGGGATCCTTCGGGTTAGTATTTATTATTGTTTAACGTTTGTTTTAGAAAGTTAGCGGAATGAAACAAAAATGATCAAACTGTCGATCAATTGAAGGTGGAGTCATATTTTGTTAACTGTTGATATCATATTATGTTTACTGTTGTGAAATGTAAAAAATTTAGTGTTTTTTTTTTGTTTATTTGTTTATTTTGTATATGGTTGTTGTTTTGGAAATTATAAATTTAATGTGATTTTATGAATAAATTTGATAGAATAAATTAAATGAAATTTGTATGAAAGTGTGCTAATTATTCTATTAAAATAATTTAATTATAATGTTGACAAATTTATGAAAATTTATTTTATTTGATAATGAATTTGATAGTATAAGTTGAATGAATTATGTATGAAAAGTGTGTTAAGAAATATGTAAAAAAAAATTGGAATTCTTGACGAAGTGTATTACAAGTGTTTTAAATTGGTATTAAATGTGAAATTGTTGAGTTTATATTAGTTTTGTTATTTCTGTATAAAGTTGGGTGACAGTAATTAATTATTTGGGACGAGAAATGTATATAGTTTGAATGAATAATCGTTTTGTATGAATGTGTATTCAATGAGTATGAAAATGTATAAATTTGGTATGAATGATGATTGTTGTATGAAATGTGTATTAAGTGAGTATTAAATGTGAAATATTATGTTTTGTAATGTACTGTCTGAATGATATTTATATGAAAAAATAATGACGAGTGTGTATAATTTTGTTGTTATTATAATGATTTTTATGGATGAATTTTGTATTGTCTTTGGAATGAAAAGTTAATATTATTTAACATATTTCTAATTGATTTGTATAATGTTAGACTAATTGTTTTTTTTTTTAATGAAACAGAGAATTATGTTGATTTTCAGATGAAATAAATTATATATGAAAGAGGGTTGCTGATGTGAAATTCAAAAGGTCCAAAGTTACTTGCAGTAGATGTTGTCAAGTTGGCCACAACATGAAGCATGTTCAAATTATTCTGTGCAAAACTAATGACAGTTTATTTGTTTAGACTATATATAATTTTTATTTTATTTTGTCGTTTAGATTAATGTTTTGTTTTGATNATTATCCTGTGCAAAACTAATGACAGTTTATTTGTTTAGACTATATATAATTTTTATTTTATTTTGTCGTTTAGATTAATGTTTTGTTTTGATATGAAACATAATTGGTTTGAAGTGTATTATAAAATTAGTGTTTAATATACCGTTCATTCTTTATACACTGTTCATTCATTAATCATACAGATTGCATACTGTTAAAAATAAAATTTATTCCAGCTTAATACATAAGATAGTGTAAATATTAGTGATAATTATAAAAGGTAATTATGGTATCCTGAGAATTTAATTTAATGTAAGTTTACATGAATATTAATTTGGTTTTCAACTGGTGTCCTACTATAAATAAATTTAAAACAAATTGCAGTTAGTGTTTCATTCCCACACTAACTTCAGTTAGTGTCATACACATATTAATCAAAATTTCATACACGTTTTATCCAAACAACATGTATAAAAATTGATAAATTCATATAATCACACAATTTATACCATTTGTCTATCAATATTATATCACAATTCTTACAATATCCAACAATAAAATATTAAACTCATAGACATACACGTATTAATCCGATTTCATACACGTTTCATCCAAAAACATGTTTAGAATATAAAGTAAGAATAATGTGATTTTTTTTAAAGAAAAAATCAGTAGTTTGACAAATCATACCATTTTCATACCAATTTAATAATTTATACAATAAACACAGTTAATAGACAATCACACCAATGTTAAAACGCAATTCATACCATTTGTATACCATTATTATATCACAATTCATAAAATTTTCAAAATCAAAACATTTAAGCGTAGTCATACACATATTAATTAGATTTCATACAGATTTCATCCAATAAATGTACAAATGTACAGTTTGGAAACACACTGATATTTTCAAAATAGTATCTTGAAATTGTAATAGGCAATCAGTAATTCATATGTAAACGGTATCTGCCTGAAAAAAAACATATGATATTATATATCATCAAATACTTAAACACAAAAAAATTGTCCAAAAGTTTAAAAAAAATAACTTTTTGTTGTTCTTCTTGTTGATGGTTTTGAAGATGCTCCAACTTCTACATTTGTTTTTTTTTTTCTTTTTGATTTCAGTAATAAAATCAAAATCGGAATCAGAAGGGGTTTCAACAATTTTCCCCTTCCTCTTCTTCCCCTTTTGATTTGCAGGGGTGACCTTTTTTTTTCTTCATTTTTTCTCTCTTTGTCGCTTCTTCAACTTAGATGAACCATCTGTCGCCGGATTTTCAACCATTTTAGGCGGGGAAGGGGGGGGGGGGGGNGGGGTTTGAGTTAATATATTAAAATTTGAAACATAAACATCATCATTTGATGTTCCTTCACCCAATCTGTGACTCTTTTGAGGCGTTTCAATGGGTTTCTTAGACATAATTTTGTTGGAAAAAAAATTGGACGAAAGATTGAATGTTGGTGTAGTTGGCTGGTGAAAAAAATGGGAGAGAAGAAGGTGAGAGTGGGGTGATAACGTGTATAGTTGGATATGCTGCTGGCGGAGAAAACCAGAGAAGAGAGAGATGGGGGGGGGGGGCTGATTGAGAGGAGAGGAAGAGAATGAAAAATGAAAATTAGGGGTTTGGATCTTCTTAGGTTAAAAATAGGAAGGTTAGGGGATTTGAGCTTGACCGTTAATTTTAGAAGGGATGAGGGGCTAGGATTCGATCTAGGATTTAATTTAAAGATGGACGGATAAGATTAAAGTGAATAGGTCTTGAGAGTTAAGTTGGAATGGCTAAAATTGGAATAAAAATTGGCTAGAATTGAAATGAAGGTGGCTCTAATTGAAATAAAATTGGATTTGAATAAGCTGGAATTGAAATGAATTAGAATAGAATAGGCTAACAATTAAATGATTTTGAGGAAATTTGAAGAAATGCTATCCAATTAAAATACTATAAAATATTATAATTAAAATTATTTAAACATTTGAATTATTTCGAGTTTTACTAGTAATTTAAAAATATTTTAATAGTATTTACAATAAATTTTATAAAGCATGCATACTAAATATATAAGTTTTTAGGCAAAATCGATTAAAATTTAAAAATTCAACATATTTTTAAAAATACATATTTAATCGAATAGCATTTCCAAAATTGCTAAAGGTCGATCAAAATTGGATGTCAACACTTTCTATTGGTTAAAGTAAATTCCAACCCACCAGATTTTCTCCTACCCAACGACCCGACCCATATTGACATCCCTGACCCAAACCCAATTAAAAAGATCCATCATAAATAAAAAAAATTGAATCATCTCCTCTCCCCTAAACCTAATAACTTATTTTTTTCATTTCCTTCTTATTAACCAATTTCAAGATCAATTTCACCTAAAATGGCTTAGATTTTCAGTGCAATACTTTGTTGAAGTTGAGGGATTCAAGTTGGAGCATTGATTTTTGAAGTCTTCTCTCTTCTAAGTAGGTCGTTTTTTCATTTTCATGGCTTAGGGTTTCTGAAATTTTCATGTAGAGTTACTCTCGAATATTTTGAATGTTTTTAGGTCTTTCTTTACTTAGTTCTCGACTTTTAGTGGTCCCTTTTCAATTGTTATTAGCTGAACTTTGATTTTTTAATATTTCTTTATATTGTGTTTAGTTATTGATATGGTGTATTCTCTTTCTCTTTCGCAATAGTTTATTCAAAAAATGTTTTGTTTATTTATCTATAGTTTGTTGTGGACCCTTTCTCTTATTTTGTAATAAATATTGACTTCTTTAACCTATTCTTTGAATGATGCTGATGGTCCCTTTTCTTGTTTTTTTTTTCATGTACTCTTATTGAAGAATGATTGAGAAGGTTGATTTGGTGTTTAACTATGGAGGCAAGTGGGTGTTGAAACCTGAAGTGATGTATCTTAAAAAGTTGAAGCACATGATGCAAGATTTTGATGCGGATTTACTATCTTACATAGATATTTGCGTAGAGTATACTGAAAAGTTAGGTTTCAGTAAGGTGAAACAGGTACTAGTAAATGGGCCTTCTGGTAGATACTTTCTGATTGAGAATGATGCATGCATTATAGCACTACAATCTTTACTATGTACCGAGTTCAGTGAGCTTTAACTATATGCTGTGGATGAGAATGAATTATTTGTTCCATCTCCTAGCATTATATCATTGCAACCCTTATTGTCTAACCAGGTCAGTGAGCTTCAATTATATGCTATAGATGAAGGTGAATTACCTGTCTCTACTCCTAACATCATTGATCAAAATGAGTGTCATAATATTGCGGTAGATGTTGAAACAGATTGTGATTCATCTGATGAGGAGAAAAATGTTGGACTTATCTCTAGTGATCGTGACAGTGAAAAATTAAAACTCTTTAGAAAGGAAAGAACTCAAGATGTTAATGAAAAGCTTGACAAGTTTTTACACTTGGAAAAAGGCATGAGTTTTAAAGATTTGTTTGAAACTAAAAGGGTTGTGGGATTCTATGCAGTTGCTAATAAGGTTGATCTTAAAGTAAAACAATCGGACCCTACTAGACTTAGATATGTATGTGATACTGGATGCCCTTTTGTGTGCTTGATATCTAAGGATAATAAAGATCAAGGATTTAAAATCAAGACTTTGGAGACAAAACATAAATGTGATCCAACATTTCTTAATAGAAGAGCTACTCCCGATGTTTTAGCACATTATTTCAAGAACAAAGTCCAAAATAATCCTAAGTACAAGATCAAACAAATGAGGGTGGACGTGGATCAGAAATTTAAACTGAATATTAGTTATTCTAAGATGAAGAGAGTTAAGAAACTTGTCTTAGAGGAATTAGAGGGTAGCTTCATTAATGATTTCAATAGGTTAGAGGCTTATGCTCAAGAATTGAGGGATAGTAATCCTGGTGTGGTTATAAACATATCAAAAAATGCTTTGACAGAAGGAAAAAAGAGATTTTTTAGAATGTATGTGTGCTTTCAAGCTTTGAAAAGTGGTTGGAAAGCAGGATTGAGGCCTCTAATAGGTTTGGATGGCACATTTTTGAAAGGAAAATGTAAGGGAATTTTACTGGTTGCTATGACACAAGATTCAGCAAAACACTTTTATCCACTTGCTTGGGTCGTGGTGGATAAAGAAACAAATAGAACTTGGAAGTGGTTTATGGAGCTATTGAGATCTTCTTTAGTGTTGAGGGAGGGTGAATGAGTTACATTTATATCAGACATGCAAAAGGTTATAGATTCTCAACTTAATTTACATTTGTGTTGTAAGTTTTTTTTAATTACTAATCTTATCTTATTTACTTAACTGTTTGGATATTATAGGGTTTGATTGGTGTTGTTGATGATGTACTTCCTTAAATCACATCACAGATGGTGTGCTAGACATAGAGAAGCTAACTGGAGTAAGAACTGGAGGGGTGTACTAATGAAAAAATTAATGTGGTGGTGTGCTTGGAGCACTTATGGAGAAGAGTTCAATGACCAATTGACAACTTTAGGGACTGTTTCTGAAATGGCTGCCAAAGAACTAATAAGCTACCCACCCCAAAAATGGTGTAGAGCTTATTTTGACACCAAATGCAAGAATCAAATGGTTGACAACAACTTTACAGAATCATTCAATAAATGGATTTTAGAGGCAAGACACAAACCAATTATCAAGATGTTGGAAGAGATAAGAGTCGAGGTATTTAACTATTACTTTGTCTTTGATAATTTTTTTCATTATTAGAGTTTTTGTCACTTATATTACTATCAATTTTCTGTATTTATAACATTGATGTGTATAAAATTTTAAGCACACTGTGTCATTACTTTACCTATGTTGCTCAGACTCATAAAAAATGCTAACGAGTGCATGTTGAATTCTCTAAAAATAGTGTATTTTTAGAGAATTCGACACGAATGTGGCATCGAAAGTGAAGAGTCCGTGCAACTTAGATTTTTATAGATTTGTAAGCACAACTTTAACTTCTTTCTCCAACTTCTACTTCACCATGCATTTTTTCCTTTTTCCAGTATTGTGTCACAAACTTAAAAAACATCTCAAGAATAAATTTTAACATCATTGCTATCTTGTTTTGGTTGTCATTTACATTAGCTGGTGGAAAGAGGGCCAGCCAATTTTGAGTTTGAAGGTGGTATCTGAAGAAAGGACTAGGCTTCAACAAAAAGAATTACAACGAAGACCAACTGGTACTAGAAAAATTAGCTTCAAGGGAAATGAATTTGGTGTCGTGGAGCCTACCAAGCTGCCTTATTCACCAAAGAAAGTTACCTGGAAAGGCAAGGCAACAATGACCTCAAACCAGTTGGTTGCAGAGAAGGAAAAAAAAATTGGTAAATTGAAGACTAAGAAGAAATGACCAACGTTTAGAAAACGTACATATTTTTATGGTGGCTAATTCAAGAATTTGCTAATTTTGTATTGATTCATCCTTAATTATTTTTGTTGTGCTCAACATAGGGTGAAGTACATTGTGAATTTGTGGATGAAACACGTCTTACATATTTCAGCTTACTTTTGTATGAACAGAATATTCAGAAATGTATTGCAATGGCTAGATATTGTTAATGTGCACCATTTACTACCCCTCATAACTTATATCATAGTTTGTTGGTTAATACATGTGTAACTTTAATAAGTTTAACTAAAACACTTCTATTAACTTATTCAGGTACTCCAAAAGTGCTTAAAAATGATTTTAGCTTAAAAACACTTAAAATAAGTCAATTTTATTGTGTCATTGATACAAATAAGAATTTGTCAATTTGTTGGTTAATTTGAAAAGATGAGTAGTTGACTGCAGAAACATGCCAGGCCAGCCAGATCAAGAATACTTCTAAAGCACCACAATAGATACTACACAATGCTGCCACAAAATGACTTTACACTTCCGGAAAAATAAATTTTAAGTTTCAAAGCTATTCTTATAGTTGTTAAACATGAGAAATTCACCAAACTATAAAATTGTAAAAGCATTGAAGAATAACAAATCTATGAAATTAGAATAAAAATAGCTTCAAATCTAACACCTAAACTCGATCAAACAGTACCTAAATTCTACCAAAAACTACACAAAAACTATAAAAAAAAAACAGCAGCAAGAACTCAACTAAAGTGCATGCACCATTATGAGATAAAAGAACTGATCCAAAAATGAACACAAAATTGATCCTAATTCACTTCATTAACAACGAAATACATTACAATGAAGCTTGCGAACTAAACACAATTTCGCTACAATACCAAAAATAATAGAAATTACAATTAAGAACATTACACTAACTAGACACCATCAACAATTTTTCATATCACAAACTTATCTAGAGAAAAGTAACAAAAACAACAACTTCAAGACATCATCTTCAAAGAAAAAAAAAACCATGACCATAGCACAATCTTCCTCCATCACTTGTCTTTGAACTCCAAATTTGAAACTTTCTCCACAAGGTAGATACATAATTCAAATTTGTCAATTTAGACATATCATTTATGTCTTCCTTAACATGTTGCGTTTTTGACGAATGACATCCAATGATTTTTTTTTAATGTGAATAAACATTGTCCATGAGATGGAAATTGATTTTTACCTTGTCATTCTCAATAACGATAACCATCCGTCGTTTCATAGCGACAACAAACCTACGACCATCGTTTTAGGTTTCGCAACAGTAAAAAAGTTGGCAACCATTCAAGATTCTCCTACATCACGATAAGTAACAGAAGAAGATTCAGATATTTGAATGAAGAGAAGAAGACTTCAAAATTCAATGCTCCAACTTGAATCCCTCAACTTCAATAAATTATTGCACTGAAAATCTAACCCATTTTGGGTGAAATTGATCTTGAAATTGCTTAATAAGAAAAGGGAAAAGAAGAAAAATAGGATATTAGGTTTAGGGGAGAGGAGATAATCCAATTTTTTTAATTGGGTTTGGGTCAGGGATGTCAATATGGGTCGGGTCGGGCGGGTAGGAGAAAGTTTGGTGGGTTGAAATTTACTTTAACCAATAGAAGATGCCACGTAATAATTATTAATAATAATAATTAAAAAATATAAGGCTGTTAGTTTAAAGGGTAATAGTGGACCAAAAAGGTTGACTGAGGGGTATTTTTAACCCAATAGGTGGATGAGCGATATTTTAAAACCTTTTCGAATAATATAGGGGTATTTTTGGCCCTTTTTCCGTACTATATATTATAGCTTGAAATTTATAAGATTTCACCAAAGTTTACACGTAGGATAAATAATATTGAAGTATGTATTGAACAATTTTTTCATCATTTAAATTTGCTTGAAAATAATATTTTTGATATCCATTTAATATTTATCAAATTCTATCGATTAGATTAGATTGAAACTATAATTTTTAAAAAAAAAAAACAGTAGAAATTTCTATTTAGAGGTATAGTTAATATTATATTTTATTTATTTTTCAAGTGTGGTGCAATTTATTGAGGTGTAATTTTTGCTATTTATTTTTATTATATGGTGTAGTTTTTTATGTTGCAGAATTTGATTTTTAAACCAAAAACTATTGTCTGTCATGAATTTATTGAAACTTTCTTGATGTTTTTTTTTTTTTTTCATTTTCGCCAAGCCTAACGAACGTAAATTAACTCATTATTTAATATTTAACGGATATTAAAAATGTTAACTTACAAAACTAAAACTATTAAATTTTCGGTGCATACTTAACGGATTAAGCTGTTGGCTATAAGTTTAATAATTAAGAATTAAAGATTTCCAAAATAAACAATCATATATGTGGATTTAGTTCTATTTGTAGATTTTAATATTTGTCATGTAACTTTAATAATCATGATTAATTTCAATCATGATTTTGAACCACATAATTTAAACGAGTCCTGATTTAAAAATAAATAATAAACTAATTTGACTATTAAATTTAAATCAGTGAGTTATATATTTAACTCTAAAATTTATGACAACACTTTTCACCATGGAAGGAGTTTAAATTTATGAAAATGGTAGTTGAAAATAGGACAAGACAAAAAAGAAATTAAAAAAAAAACTAAATAAAGCTCTGACACGCTGTTAGTGAGTGTTATACACTCATTATGTCATGTCAGCGAAAAATGTCAAAATGACGCAACGAACTTCTATTTAAAGTGTTCAAAATAAACAAAGCTTACTTGAGATGTCTTAGTGCCAACTTTAAGGGGCTGCCGATGGGTTCACCCAAACTTAAATGTAAGATCGCATGTGTATTGTATTTATTTCTAAAATTTTTGTCACCTACTATTTAAAGCATTAAAACAGTACAAAATATAAATATTAGGCCCGTGTTGGCCCGTATTAATAAATGGTGAATTTTACGGTCATAATTCATGAATGAATGATGTAACCCACCACCCAACTTTGACAAGACAACCTTTCTAGATATTTAATTGGTAAAAGTATCACAACTTGTTTTCTCTAGATATTTAATGGTAATATATATTATAGGTTGAAATTTATAAGATTTCACCAAAGTTTACACGTAGGATAAATAATATTGAAGTACGTATTGAACAATTTTTTCATCATTTAAATTTGCTTGCAAATAATATTTTTGATATCCATTTAATATTTATCAAATTCTATTGATTAGATTAGGTTGAAACTATAATTTAAAAAAAACAGTAGAAATTTCTATTTAGAGGTATAGTTAATATTATATTTTATTTATTTTTCAAGTATGGTGCAATTTATTGAGGTGTAATTTTTGCTATTTATTTTTATTATATGGTGTAGTTTTTTTATGTTGCAGAATTTGATATTTAAACCAAACACTATTGTCTGTCATGTATTTATTGAAACTTTCTTGATGTTTCTTTGTTATTTTTTTCATTTTCGCCAAACCTAACGAGCGTAAATTAACTCATTATTTAATATTTAACTGAAATTAAAAATGCTAACTTACAACTAAAACTATTAAATTTTCGGTGCATACTTAACGGATTAAGCTGTTGGCTATAAGTTTAATAATTAAGAATTAAAGATTTCCAAAATAAACAATCATATATGTGGATTTAGTTCTATTTGTAGATTTTAATATTTGTCATGTAACTTTAATAATCATGATTTTGAACCACATAATTTAAACGAGTCCTGATTTAAAAATAAATAATAAACTAATTTGACTATTAAATTTAAATCAGTGAGTTATATATTTAATTCTAAAATTTATGACAACACTTTTCACCATGGAAGGAGTTTAAATTTATGAAAATGGTAGTTGAAAATAGGACAAGACAAAAAAGAAATTAAAAAAAAAAACTAAATAAAGCTCTGACGCGTTGTTAGTGAGTGTGATACACTCATTATGCCATGTCAGCAAAAAGTATCAAAATGATGCAACGAACTCCTACTTAAAGTGTTCAAAATAAACAAAGCTTACTTGAGATGTCTTAGTGCCAACTTTAAGGGGCTGCCGATGGGTTCACCCAAGCTTAACTGTAAGATCGCATGTGTATTGTATTTTTTCTATAATTTTTATCACCTACTATTTAAAGCATTAAAACAATACAAAATATAAATATTGGGCCCGTATTGGCCCGTATTAATAAATGGTGATATTTTACGGGCATAATTCATGAATGAATGATGTAACCCACCACCTAACTCTGACAAGACAACCAATTCTAGATTAAAAGTAGCACAATTTGTTCTCTCTGGATATTTAATGGTACTATATATTATAGGTTGAAATTTATAAGATTTCACCAAAGTTTACACGTAGGATAAATAATATTGAAGTACGTATTGAACAATTTTTTCATCATTTAAATTTGCTTGAAAATAAGATTTTTGATACCCATTTAATATTTATCAAATTCTATCGATTAGATTAGATTGAAACAATAATTTTAAAAAAACAGTAGAAATTTCTATTTAGAGGTATAGTTAATATTATATTTTATTTATTTTTCAAGTGTGGTGCAATTTATTGAGGTGTAATTTTTGCTATTTATTTTTATTATATGGTGTAGTTTTTTATGTTGCAGAATTTGATTTTTAAATCAAACACTATTGTCTGTCATGTATTTATTGAAACTTTCTTGATGTTTCTTTTTCTTATTTTTTTTATTTTCGCCAAACCTAACGAACGTAAATTAACTCATTATTTAATATTTAACGGCTATTAAAAATGTTAACTTACAAAACTAAAACTATTAAATTTTCGGTGCATACTTAACGGATTAAGCTGTTGGCTATAAGTTTAATAATTAAGAATTAAAGATTTCCAAAATAAACAATCATATATGTGGATTTAGTTCTATTTGTAGATTTTAATATTTGTCATGTAACTTTAATAATCATGATTTTGAACCACATAATTTAAACGAGTCCTGATTTAAAAATAAATAATAAACTAATTTGACTATTAAATTTAAATCAGTGAGTTATATATTTAATTCTAAAATTTATGACAACACTTTTCACCATGGAAGGAGTTTAAATTTATGAAAATGGTAGTTGAAAATAGGACAAGACAAAAAAGAAATTAAAAAAAAAACTAAATAAAGCTCTGACGCGTTCTATTTGTGATACACTCATTATGCCATGTCAGCAAAAAGTATCAAAATGATTCAACGAACTCCTACTTAAAGTGTTCAAAATAAACAAAGTTTACTTGAGATGTCTTAGTGCCAACTTTAAGGAGCTGCCGATGGGTTCACCCAAGCTTAACTGTAAGATCGCATGTGTATTGTATTTTTTCTATAATTTTTATCACCTACTATTTAAAGCATTAAAACAGTACAAAATATAAATATTGGGCCCGTGTTGGCCCGTATTAATAAATGGTGATTTTTTACGGGCATATTTCATGAAAGAATGATGTAACCCACCACCTAACTTTGACAAGACAACCAATTCTAGATTAAAAGTATCACAACTTGTTCTCTCTGGATAATTAATGGTACTATGTATTATAGGTTGAGATTTATAAGATTTCACCAAAGTTTACACGTAGGATAAATAATATTGAAGTACGTATTGAACAATTTTTTCATCATTTAAATTTGCTTGAAAATAATATTTTTGATACCCATTTAATATTTATCAAATTCTATCGATTAGATTAGATTGAAACAATAATTTTAAAAAAACAGTAGAAATTTCTATTTAGAGGTATAGTTAATATTATATTTTATTTATAATCTTTTTATTTGTCACGTTAGCTATTTGAATGGTATTTAATTCCATATATACTAGATTAAGGGATAAGTAAACGCCTTGTGAAGTTATATAATTCTATGAGATCATCAATTATATAATGAAATTTGCTGCCCAGTTCACGAGGAATTTTTATGTTTATTAAAAAAAAAGTTGGCTCTATATAATTGGATGAGAACATCAATTAAATTTAGCACGTGAAGAAGTCTAGTTTTTTTTTAAAAAAAGAAGGAATATTAAAATAGCACTTGGGTTGCAAAGTCAAACAAAAAAACCAAAAAAACAAAACAAAACATGTTGTACATATAAAATCAATTCCTATGATACCATAAGAGAGAAACAATTTCCAAATCTAATGGCTGTTATTTGTGTTTTGATCATTAAATTTATTGTACTTAGGTTCAGAACTTTGGCAATTATTAATATTAAATTAATACTCTTTTCTTCCTTGTTTTATGTGATGCAAATACTCTTGAAAAATTAAAAGAATACTTTTAAATATTTTGATCTGTTAGTCATTCTCACGTATAAATTTATCCTTGTTTAAGAAAATACTGAATTCGATTGAACGGTAGGGAATACATTTCATCTTGCCACAATCTCTCTATATATAGATATCAAAGAAAGAGGACTTCAACATTGAATTGTGAGCATATCAAAGAAAAAAATGAACTTAGCTCACAACAAAATTCATTGTTTGGTAATACCATTTCCAACACAAGGCCACATAAATCCAATGCTTCAATTCTCCAAAAGATTACAACACAAAGGCATAGAAATCACACTTGTTCCTACCATTCACATATTCAACAAAAGCATGCAAGAATTGACAAGTTCCATCACAATTGAGCCAATTTCTGATGGATATGATGATGTGAATGGACTTTTTTGTGCTAAGTCCATTGAAACCTACTTAGAAAGTTATCAAAAAGTTGGATCACAAGCTATCATTCAACTCATTGAAAAGTTGAAAAACAAAGGAAATCCTATAAATAGTGTCATTTATGACTCATTCATGCCTTGGATTCTTGATGTTGCAAAAATGTTTGGACTAGTAAGTTGTGTTTTCTTCACTATGTCATGTGCTGTTGAAAACATTTTTTATCATATCCAACTAAAGGAACTAAAGCTTCCTGTTGAAGGACATCAAGTTTTGCTCCCTGGATTACCACCATTAGTTCCCTCTGACTTGCCATCTTTTGTTAATGATTTGGGGTCATATCCACCATTCTTGAAGATGCTTGTTGATCAATTCTCTAATATCCAAGAAGCTGATTGGATCCTTTGCAACACCATATATGAATTGGAGAAACATGTTTGTATTCACACTCTTCTTCTTTTTTTATTATTTATTTATTCCTTAACTACTTGAAAGGGAGCCTCGGTGCAATGGTAAGAAACTATGTTGTTCAGATCCTTTAGAAATGTATTCACACTTATGTCAGATCCTCGAAAAATCAATAACTTTTGGAGGATTTGGCACACACTCCATTGACATCTTTTGAAGGATCCCAATTCTCAAAGCCCTATGTGTCACAAGCAAACACCACATGTGCTTTACTATTTTAATTGGTGGGGGTAGAGGGTTTTTGTGCATTATAGCACATGCCATGACTACGGGTTCTTTACTTTTTGGTGGTGTATAGGGTTTTTGTCACATAGAGAAAATCGATTCTTGCTACTCTGTTTGCTTAACACAAGTCTTATTTAACTTACATGGACAAACTTGATAGTTCATTTATATGATCTTTTTTTTTTTCAATTATGAATAGGAAGTGGATTGGATAACAAAGAGATTGTCATTGAGGACTATTGGACCAACCATACCATCCATGTATGTGGACAAGAGAGTTGAGAATGATAATTCATATGGTCTAAGTATGTACACGCCTAAAACTGATGTTTGCATGAAATGGCTAAGTGATTGTGATGATGGATCAGTTGTGTATGTCTCATTTGGAAGTATGGCTGAATTGAAAGAAGAGCAAATGAAGGAGATTGCTTGTGGATTGAAGAAAAGCAATCACAACTTCTTGTGGGTAGTTAGAGAATCAGAAGAGCCTAAAATTCCAAAAGATTTTTTAGAGAACATCACAAAGGAAAAGGGTCTAGTTGTAACTTGGTGTCCACAATTAGATGTGTTAGCACACAAAGCAATTGGTTGTTTTATGACACATTGTGGATGGAATTCTACTTTAGAGGCCTTGAGTTTGGGAGTTCCAATGGTGGCAATTCCAATATGGACTGATCAATGTACAAATGCTAAGTATGTGATGGATATTTGGGAGATGGGAATAAAGGCACAAGCTAATGAAAAGGGTGTTGTTAAACAAGAAGTTGTGGAACATTGCATAAAAGAAGTTATGGAAGGAGAAAGAGGCAAAGAGATTAGAAAGAATGCAACCAAATGGAGAGAAGTGACAAAAAAGGCAATGGATGAAGGTGGAAGTTCAGATAGAAACATTAATGAGTTTGTTGCTAAATTGGTTAATGTGTCTTAAAGCTTTAGTGTGTATTCAATAACTATATGTTCTTCAAGCTAGTGTTGTCTTATATGTACCAAGATTTGGTACAAGTGAGTGAGTTATGCAAGATTTTGCATAAGCAATATCAATTTATTGTCACAATTTCGATTTGTAAGTTTGAGTTTGAAATAATGATGGCCTTTAAGGCTTTGCCTAATGGCCTAAGTTGATAATTACTTTCTATTATTTTCAATGTTCACCTATTGTATTTTTTTGCTCATAGAAATGATGTGAAAAATAAAAGGATGTGGATTATTTGATGATGTATTTCCATGACTACATATGCTTATCTCATCAATTATCATTTTCTCTTTTTCCTTTTGCTAATGTGCTCCCACATAATAATGCAAAACACGTTTCCCAATTACTTTTCCTTTTGATAATTAATGTGCCCCACACAATAATTGCAAAACATGTTCCCAATTATAATATTAACCAAGTCAAAGATGATTGATATACAATATGGTTGCAAAAGAGTTATGTTCATGTATTTGTTTGAAAATATGTCTTACATATAAGGATGGCGATGCGGATTAGAGCGAAGTAAAGCTTTGACGCGTTAAAATTAACTCTCCCCTTATTTAAGTATTCTCCCTCCGTCCCTAATTATTTGTCCACTTTTGAATTAGCACACCTATTAAGAAATCAATTAATGACATAGTGAGTTTACCATTTTACCCCTATTAATTATGAAATAGATGAAAAGTTTTGCATTTTTCAAATTAATTAGTCATTTAATTGAGGGTATAATAGGTAAAAAAAATTATATTTTCTTGATTTATCAAAATGGACAAGTAATTAGGGACAACTATATATGGAAAAGTGAACAAGTAATTAGGGACAGAGGGAGTAATTTATATTTTCTATTTTTTTATGTTCTATTTAGTTTTTAAAACATGATGATGAGTCTCTGACCTTTCTTAGTTATACAAGGTGTGATAAATATTCATTTGAATTTTAAATGTACTTACTTCCACAAAGTGTGATAAATTTATGGGAAAATGGTTTGATATATCCCTCAACTTTGCTATTTGGAGCTGATATGCCCTTGTTATAAAAGTGACTCAGATATATCCTTACCGTTATATAAACGGCTCACATATACCCCTACCGTTACAAAATGAGCTCACATATATCCTTAATTTAACGGAAGTGAAAAAAATAGTTTTAAATTTATGTTTTTGACTTTTAAATTTTAAAAAAAATCATGTAGGGATATATATGATCCTTCTAGCGAATTTCAAAGTATATTTTAATCTTTTTTATACATAAATTATTTTTTGACGTCTTTGATTATCATTTTTTGAGTTTCTTATTCTTATATTATTTTTTTCTTTCGTTCGTTAGTGTAAAGAGAAGATTTTAAAACTAATTTTTTTGTGGCTATATTATAATTTAAAACTATTTTTTTCGACTATATTGTTATCTAGTTTTTGGATTGAAAAAAAATTGGGTCATCTATAATAAAGTTTACAAGAAAATTAGTGAAACATAAATAAATTTAACCATCAAAATAATAACTTTAAATAGTCGTTGAAACAGAAAAAGTCAAAAAAAATTATGTGTGAGGAGAATTAAATATACCCATATGAGATTATATTTTTTAAAAAAATAATAATAATTAAAATTAATTTTTTTCACTTCCGTTAGAGGAAAAGGGTATATGTGAGTCATTTGTATAGCAATAGGAGCATATATGAGCCACTTTCATAATGAGAGATATATCAGCTCTAAATAATAAAGTTGAGGGATTTATCAGACCCTTTTCCCTAAATTTATTGCAAATATTTCATTGGAATCAACCTTATCTATGGTAGCAAGCTACAGACGGTTCAAAACACTAAAAGGAACCTCTCATGAACACACACCTGTCGTGCCCTGCCCAATGGTGGAGCCAAGTGGTGTCAATCGACACTCCTTCATCGGAAAATTATATTGTGTAGTTAGAATAAAAATATTTTTGTTATGTATATATATTACACATTGACACTCCTTGATTTCTACACGATTTTATTTCTTTATATTTTGATACCTCTTAGACGAAATTTGGGCTCTGCTACTGGCCCTGTTCAAATTTTAAAAATGTTAGCTATGACCCACCTTGCCCACCCCATTTAAGTATGGAAAAATCACACCCTATACACATTTAAGAGTCAATTTTAGGGGTTTTAAACATACTTTTAAAAAATTCTTACTTATAACAGTTTATTTACGATTTATGACATATAATTTAAAGTTAATTTTATTTAAAAATCAATTTCCATTTATTTAATAAATGATTAATCTATTTATGATTTTTTATTATTAATTAATAATATGTAATTAAATTGATTTATGTTCCTTTTTTAAATCTGAAATTATCAGTTACATAGATATAGGGATTCACCTACAACATGTTTCCTTCTTTACCGTTACCACCTCCCATACACCAATCCCATCCTCCTCCAAATCGCCCATACGTCAATCCCACCCCCTCCCCCCACGCTCATCCAATTCTACATGCCATTAACACACTAGCCCACTTTTACCTTCATCTATCACATATTTCTCACCACCAAACTACACCAACTTCACAATCCTCCATTCAATTTAGTTTTTTCAACAAAATCATGTAGAAGAAAACGGTTGTAACTCCTCAAAAGAGCCCTCTATTAGTCGAAGGAACTTATACGGATGAAGTTCATGCTCCATCTTTCAACATTTTGATTCAAACACCGTCGCCAAACATTGTTTGAAACTCCGGCTAGGGGTGGTTCATCTCTATTGAAAGATCAAAAACAGAAAGAAAAAAAAATGACTCAAATAAAAGGGTGAGTCCGATAAATCGAAAGGAAAGAAGAGGAAGGGGAAAAATGTTGAAACCCTTCTGATTCTGATTTTGTTACTGAATAAAAAAAGAAAAAAGGAAAAAAATCAATGAATGTTGAAATTGTGAAAATCAATGAATGTCTATCTTGTAGATGGTTTTGACGACTGAGCAACACCTAAAAAAGACAAAAAAATTGTTAGGGTAAGTATTATATTCAATTTATTTTCACATTATTAAAACTACTGTTTTTTCTTTAAAAATATCACATTATTCTTATTTTCGAAATAGTTGTTTGGATGAAACGTGTATGAAATCTAATTGATATGTGTATGATTCCGATTAAACAGTTGATTCTTGGATATTGTATGATTTGTGATATAATAGTGGTATACAAATGGTATGAATTGTGTTTTAACAGCTTTTGACACACACACACATTGCAGCAGCCTTTTTTCCCCCTATTACCACACTTTTTTTTTAAATTTTCGATTCGGTATTTGGTATCCGTAGTGAAATCGCGTGAATTTGAATTCGTGTAAGAATTCGATTATAAAAGCATTGTTATACTGTAGATTCGTTTGACCATGAAAATTTTTTATTTAGTTTATTTGTGACTTATATGATATAATATAATTTAGTTCAAGCGTATTTTAAATGGATTGTCAAGTTGGATGTGTATATCTATTCGTTCAAGTTTATATGTCTATTTGTGCACACTTAAAATTGGAGAACGTATATATTTGTTGAGGTCATTTATACCTTTAAACAATGTTACTTCTATTTTAGTTTGTGCTTGAACAGAAGATTCAAATCAACTTTTGGAAATGCGATTTGATACTATGATCCCAAATTTTTTTTAAAAATGATTTTGAATTTCAAATCATGATTTTTTAAAAGAAAATTAAATATAAAACTTGGCCCATAAAAGTATAGTTTGGAAACAAATTGTCATTTTAAATTTTACAAAAAAGAGTTGTGCCCAGCATGAAGAAGATTATTTGTACAATGTGAAAGAATTATATTAAAGAATAGCTAGTTTTGACTGGTGATTTTTTTAATAAATCTATGTGTATTGGAAATTTGTAATTGTAGACATTTATTTTAAGGGGATATAGAGATATATGATATATCAATGAAACATTTTAGAATGTTTCAATATTTTACTTTCATTGATAAGATTGTTTATCTAAATAAAATTTTAACTTCATATCAATCTAATTTTATAATCTAATTTTAAATATGAAAGGCATTTGATGCTAACTTTTTTAAAATTAAATATATAAAATTTAAATTCTGAATCTGCCGTTCGACCCACTATTATCAAACCAAGTCTTATAATGGAATTGCTTTCCACGGGCCCAACAGAATTTAAAATTCGAATCCAGAATCTTCGTTTGATTGCCAAACATTATCCACACTGTTTTTTCTTTACTTTTTTTTCAATTATTATTGGATGAAAATGCAAATCACCTTTTTTTTTCTTTTTTTAATGATGGAATTAAATTATTTTTTTTCTCCCAATATGGCAATATTTGTAAACATTTTTCATATCATTAACAAATTTTAACATGTGTTAGTATAAAAAGTTTTATAATAATTGAAGATAGAGTCGAAATTTTAACTTTATGAGTATTAAATTTTGGAATAACTATTTTAATATTGACAAGTGGCTTTTAAATTTGATATTTATATATATTTGATGAACTTTTTAATATAAATACACAATTTTAAAAAAATTATTAAGTTCTATCAAATTCGCTTCAGAATTTCTAATTCTACCTTAAAAGTATTTCATTTATAATAGAGGCAAAATAATTATTTTTATTTATGAATTCTAAATTTTAGAATATATATATATATATATATATATACAGAAATACAGAAAATACAGTAAATACAGAAAATACAGAAAATACAGAAAATACAGAAAATAAATTACAGAAAAAATAGAAAATATAGTAAATACAGAAAATACAGAAAATACAGAAAATATGGCTAATTTATCTAGACTTTTCTTTAATAGAGAAAATACAGACAAAAATACGGACAGATTTTAGCGAAAACAAACACAGCAGAATAACAGAAAATCAAAATTTTGTAAATCCTACTCAGTACTCCCTCTTACTCGTGTCTGGTCATGTTTATCTTATATGTGT
>NC_064290.1:14026041-14050963 GCF_019186545.1 Solanum stenotomum
GACCTCAGAAAAGAGTTTTCCATCTCCCAAAAAAATGGATGAGCAGGGTGTGCATTCCCCAACGAATGCAAAAAGATCCACTGTATCGGATAATAATGATACAGCTAGTCCGGTTCAAACGGTAGCCGGTAAAGACACATCAAACCCGTTTATGGCTGTCACTTTGCCAAAAAGTGAAGGTGAAGGTTCTTCATCCAGACGCAGGTTACCCACATCATTTATTCCGGTAGAGACAACAACAAAAAAGACTATGCTCCATAAAAAGAAAAAGCATGATAAAATAGAGAGCATAATAAAAAAGACTTTAGAACAATTTTTCCAACAGGGACAAGATAAACATGTAATTACTCCACCAAATCCAGATCCAAACGGAGACAGACTAGTACCAGATACAGAACAAAACAGACCTAATATTAGTCCAAGAAATACTAATAATAATATAACCAGATCTAACAGCTCAGGAGAAGAAGACTATCGAGAACATTTATATTATCAGGATGCTCAAAATCCAAATGCAGATGATGATTCAGGAATGAGTTTTGATTCCGAAGCCCTCCACAACCTTGATACATGAAGACAAACTGAAGAAAGAAGAAGGAGAACAAGACAAAACAAGATAATAATTTAAAGTAGGAATAAAAGTGTGCCATGTGGGTATGCCCACATTTGTCATGTGAGTGCTTACTTTATCACTATCCTCCAAGGAGGAAAAAACTGATAAGCACGCGTCTGTCTTATTTTGTATGAATATGTTAAAGTCTTGTGAATTATTTTGTGTCAAAGTCTTGTAAAGTAAGAATAATGCATGTGCGATGGGGCCCAATGTGTACCCGGCATGAATTATTCGAGCTAATGTTGGCCAATTTTAGGCCGTTACTTTTTATTCTATTATTTTAGTGCGTCGGCCACGTTTGGCCATGAGGATTCTTCCACGTTTTATGTTAAAAACCCCCCACAACCTCTATATAAAGACACTCCTTTACACTTAAGAAAACCAAGAAAAAAGAACCAGAAAAACACACAACATATTCCCCTTCCAAATGTCCAGAAAAATCATCTCCCTTACTCAATCCACCAACTCCTAAAAATCCCTCTTGTAATATCCAGCTNCCATCTCCCTTACTCAATCCACCAACTCCTAAAAATCCCTCTTGTAATATCCAACTTGTAAAAAAAGTTTTGTTTAAGTGTGTAAGAGTAAGTCGGGGTTCCCGAAAGGGAAACCTCTCTCAGTCTAAGTCATGTAAGTCTTTATGGTTCCTGTATTTTCCCTAAAAATATATGTAAATTATGTTTGTTTGTTTTAAATTAATGTTAAGAATGTAAATATATTTGTAAAACTACCCTTAGTATATGGTTAGACTTTTAACTTCTTAATAACAACGATGGATTAACCTGTAAATTCCTAGGATATTTATAAGGCTTTAAAAAAGTCCGCAACATTCACAGGACATCTAATTGGTCATTTTCCGGGGTGGGGTTAATGAAGAAGTTTTTAAGAATACAGGTTAAAAGGAAGAGATGAACGGGGTAGTAACTTAAAAAAAAAAAAAACAGGACACATATAAGATAAACATGACCAGACACGAGTAAGAGGGAGTACTGAGTAGGATTTACAAAATTTTGATTTTCTGTTATTCTGCTGTGTTTGTTTTTGCTAAAATCTATCCGTATTTTTGTCTGTATTTTCTCTATTAAAGAAAAGTCTAGATAAATTAGCCATATTTTCTGTATTTTCTGTATTTTTTGTATTTACTGTATTTTCTGTATTTCTGTGTATTTTCTGTACTTATTTACTGTAATTTGCTCTATATATATATATATATATGTGTGTGTGTGTGTGTGTGTGGTGATTTTTACGGTCATAATTCATGAATGAATGATGTAACCCACCACATAACTTTGGCAAGACAACCAATTCTAGATATTTAATTGGTAAAAGTATCACAACTTGTTCTCTCTAGATATTTAATGGTAATATATATTATAGCTTGAAATTTTTAAGATTTCACCAAAGTTTACATGTAGGATAAATAATATTGAAGTATGTATTGAACAATTTTTCATCATTTAAATTTGCTTTAAAATAATATTTTTTATATCCATTTAATATTTATCAAATTCTATCGATTAGATTAGATTGAAATTTTAATTAAAAAAAACAGTAGAAATTTCTATTTAGAGGTATAGTTAATATTATATTTTATTTATTTTTCAAGTGTGGTGCAATTTATTGAGGTGTAATTTTTGCTATTTATTTTAATTATATGATGTAGTTTTTTATGTTGCAGAATTTGATTTTTAAACCATACACTATTGTCTGTCATGTATTTATTGAAACTTTCTTGATGTTTCTTTTTATTTTTTTCATTTTCGCCAAACCTAACGAACGTAAATTAATTCATTATTTAATATTTAACGGAAATTAAAATGTTAACTTACAAAACTAAAACTATTAAATTTTCGGTGCATACTTAACGGATTAAGCTGTTGGCTATAAGTTTAATAATTAAGAATTAAAGATTTCCAAAATAAACAATCATATATGTGGATTTAGTTCTATTTGTAGATTTTAATATTTGTCACGTAACTTTATTTTTGTCTGTGATTTAAATGGTGTTTCCACTAAGAAATCATGTATGCATTATGTCTTTTAAAATAATGAAATGAGTTCTTACATCATCTTTTTATAGCATATTAAATTTATATACTTTTTCAGTTTTATTTTATGTGACATTGTTTGATTTGATATGCTATTTTTTAAAAAGGTAGATTTTTTAAATGTGTGGTCTAAATTTTTTTTTTAGATATCTGTATAAAAATAAATAATTACATTATGGATAAAAGGAAAATTTCAATGTTAAATTGTTTCTAGTTATAGTAATGTGACATTCTTTTTTTGAGATGACCTAAAAAGAAGGGTGACACATAAAATGGGACTGAGAAAGTAATAACTATTCTCATAAATTTGTTAGTAAATTTCATTTAAACACTCAAATTAGTTTGTTTCAATTTAGCATTTGAACACATGATTAAGTATTTATATTAGTCAGTTTCAATTCAAAATTTGAAAATATATATATGTATTCTCAAATGATTGTTACATAGATAAATTGATGTAGCAACCCGAAAGGTTATTTTGTGTTTTTTGCCTTCTCCCCTGTTTGATCCTCTCCATAGCTTTTGTTAGCTGTTTACGACTTGCGGAAATAGGTGGCACAATTTTTGAGATGATCAGATACGTTTTGGGGGAAGTTTTTAAGTTTTGGGGTTTGAAATTTAGAAAGTTTGACCAACGTGAATAGTTGAAGTTAACGAGTTTGATTACGCGTTCTGAAGATATTACGAGGTTCGGAGGGGATATATGACTTAGTCGGATAATTCTCTAAGGTTCTAAAGCACTCGAAAGTGACTTGACCCTCAGAAGACATTCTAGTGTTCTTACGGTTTGGAACACTAGAATTATCCTAAGATTCTCAAATAAAATTCTTGATAATTTGAGGGTTGATTCGAACGTCATTTTTAATAATATTTTAGACTTGAGTTCTTACCTTGTGGGTAATTGACTTTGAAAGAAAATTTTTAGTTTCGATCTTGAGACTTTGAGTTGACTTTTTGACCCAATATTTTATTTAAATTTTTATATTATAATATGGGTATTGATAAATTTGTATTCATATGTGAAGCATAATTTTGATAAATTGAAATTATCGTAAAAACAAAGTTGGAATTAGGTGAAGTTGGTTAGAAGATTTTCAAAACTGATGTTGGATGAAGAAATAGTTAATCTCTAGTTCTGGTGATATTGCACAAATGTTATCCCAAAAGAAGAATTTAATGTCATTTTTTGGAGCATTTATTTCTTCACCTCATATAATAATTTATCCATCTCCATGCTCTATTTTCAAAATTTGACAATAGATCTGATCCAACAAAGATACGAGTTAAAAAAGAAGGCTTAGATAACCTTTCACATGAAAATTATTGTCTAAGCTCTAATATGAATGTGTAGACTGTATAGGGGAACTCCGTGAGCAGACGAAAAACAAAATTAGTTGGACAAACCATACTAGCTACTAAGAATGATCTTAAATTAGCTATCAAAAAGCACAAGTTACTATTCAATCAAGAGAGAGAAATCTAGTCTAGTTATATAAGTAGAAATGTGATGTTTGTTGTCGGAAACCCCTAATTACAATGACAAAATTTCAGCAACACTTTTTCATCACAAATAACATTCTAGGTTAGAGAAAATTTCAGCAACACTTCTTCATTGTTGGTTAAAATTTCAACAAACACACAAGTTCCATAATCAGCTACAAGTTTCATAATCAACTACAAGTTCCATAACGTCTTTTTCCTTGTCAATGAAATGACATGTCACAGATGACCAACAGATACATTCATAGGCTAGTGAGAGTAGGACTAATAGAAGAACAATTGTAACTTCAGACTATTCCTCAAAATCGTCACTTCGACCACCACATGGCACTAATATATCCATATTGCTAAACAAAAAATGAACTTAGTTTTGATCATAGAAGAACTAGTGCAATCAACACAATGAGCCACATATCAAACCCAAATTTGTCAGGATTTGCTATATGAATACTATATAACATTTGTTATGAAATGAAAGAAACTAGAAAGAAAAATTAAAGAGAGAATGAATGATAACTCTTTGTATTGATTAAAATAGAAGAGTACATCACTATTTATAAATAATTAAGGAGAATAAAATATATTATTTTTCTTCTAGATATTAAACTAAAAGGAAACTACATATTTTGCAATTAATGTAATCCCTAGACTTGAAAGGAAATTAAATACTTAGAATATTTTTTAGACTAAAAAGAAAAAAGTAAAAAGATTCTACCAAATTTCAACATTCCCTCTCAAACTCAAGTTGGTGTATCTAACTTGAGTTTGAACACTTAATTATTTTTGAAAAATATCTTCTACTTACTTTTGTTGTGGCAATTAATAGAATCCATCCTCACATTCTTCTTCTACTAATAGTGCTTGTGATTTATCTTGTCTTTGAACTTGCACACTTTTGTAACATAACCTGTTTATTTGCAACTTTCACACAATGCATCAGATCTCCACCAACAGAATTTTTTCAAGTGTGTTTTCTCTTTGCAATATTTGCAAGAAGGATAATCAACTTTTCTTTTTTGATAGTTTGCATGAAAGATACATTCAACAACTTTATCTTCTCTGAAAGCTCTTCTCTGTTCTTGTGCTTGAAGAGCACTTATCAATTCTACAAGGGAGATGGTAGAGAGATCTTTAGACTCTTCCAAAGCAGAGATTTTAGACTCAAATCTCTCGGGAATAGTCACAAGAATCTTTTCAACTATTCTATTATCTTTAAAATCCTCACCAAGCAACCTGATTATGTTGACAATCAAAGAAATTCTGTCAGAATAATTAGTGAGTCTCACCATCTTGCATCCTAAGAGATTCAAAGTCTCTTTTCAAATTCAGAATTTGATTTTGTCTGCCTCATTCACTTCCTCTGTACTCCTTCTTAAGTTTTTTCCAAGCTTTATTTATTGTCTCACATGCAATGATTTTAGAAAAGATTGAATCTGCAATTGAATTTTAATTTACAATTTTGGCTTTGTACTTTTTGATCTTCTCTTCTGAGTGAAGTTTGATTTCTGCATCAGAAGATTTTTCAGAGTATGTGTTTGTCTTTCATTACAGTTTCCCACAAATCATAAGCCTCAAGATAAGACTTCATCTTAACTGCCCAAATTTGATAATTTTCACCATTGAAGGTTTGTGGGGAATTGAAAGAAAGAGTATTGATTGTCATGGTATGAAAATAAGGTTTAAAATAGTATAAATTAAAATTTGGTTAAAAGTAGCTCTGCGTTAAAAATAAAAGCACGGGTTAAAATTGGTCATGTGTTAAAAATAAAAGCACGAGTTAAAATTGGATTGAAAATATGTATGAAAATAAAGTGGTTGAAAGTTCTTCTTCAATAAACTCACAGATCCACTAAGATCAATGGAAGACTCTGATACCACTGTTATGGAATGAAAGAAATTAGAAAGAAAAAATAAAGAGAAAATGAATGATAACTCTTTGTATTGATTCTTGCATTGATTCAAATAGAGGAGTACATCACTATTTATATATAATTAAGGAGAATAAAATATATATTATTTTTCTTCTAGACACTAAACTAAAAGGAAACTACATATTTTGCAATTAATGTAATCCCTAGACTTGAAAGGAAATTAAATACTATAGAATTTTTTTTAGACTAAAAAGAAAAAAGTAAAAAGATTTTACCAAATTTCAACAACATTCTGCTCTTAGTTCTATTTCATACAATACTACCTGATTTGCTTTTAAGGGCAAATTACAAGGCAAATGTGAAGTTATTGCTGATATGAAAAATGAATCAGTAGTTGCAGAAACAAATTTGGAACAAACTTGTTGACATCTTCCGTTGAACTGGCAATGTTGACAGATAAGTATGCAACACTCAGCTGGTGACATAAATGTTTGAAGCGTGGACGATGCCACAGTCCACTAATGTGCTATCATTATGTGTTAAACGACGTCCTTTGAAATACAAAATGATCTGTGTAGTATGGGGAATCCCTTGTGTATGTAGTACCTTATCCTTGAGCCCTTGGATGGTACAATCGGACGGGATGTCCACAAGAATTGTCATGTTCATGTATACATTCACGAAGATACTAAGGCGCTCAGGATTATAACTCAACTTGGGTCGAATTTTTGGAATTATGTGACGTCTCTGTGGTGATTTTTTCATGAACTCGTTGTAGCTTTTGGTGATGGAAATCCCGCTGATCTAAATGTGTAAACAAGAACAATAATATTTAAATGTTGCAGCTATAAGTTCAACCAAAACCAAAAGTTCAAGAACATAATTTTAATATCAACATTTCAATTAGTAACATGTATGATCAATTAGATCGTATAGGAGTCACAATTCAAATTTCACATAAAACATTGAAGAACTTGAAGATTTAAGGAGCAGAACATAAAAAGAAAAAAGAAAAAAAAAGAATATGAAGGGATCATTTTCCCAGAAAAAAACCTACATAATATTTGATCTTTGCGAAATTGCTTTGCTAATTCTACACAGTTAATTTGTATCTCATGTTACAACTCTTGGTGATAATGTATCATCGATTCGAGACCTTTGATCATATGGTCGTCACCGTTGAGAATCTACTCTTCAATTATGAGAATCTGTTTTCCAATTCTCACAGAATCTTTTACATAAACCGCAATTTTATTCTACAACTGTACGAAAGAATTATCCATTTGAAGAAGATAAAAAATGAAATTGTGAAAGGGAACAAATTGAACAATATAGAGCTCAGAAAGAATTGTTTTCTTGAACACGGATGAAATAAGAACACCATGAGAAACGAAGAATCTTGAAACTCCAACTATATCTATGGCGCCTTTTTTTTTGTATCTTTTTACCGTTAATTTTATGTTACTGCATTATTTTCTTTTTACACCATAATAATAATTCAAACTCATTTTTTATTTTATATACTTCTTTTCTTCTTCTTTTTCTCATATATTTCTTTATTTGTTTATTTTCTCAATTTATTTTTTTCCTTCATAAATTCTCCCTCAATTTTATTTTAGCTTTCGTTCTAGCAAAGTGAAATGAGATAGCAAAAGGATATTGCGAAATATCCAAATTGTCAACAACTGAAGGTCAAGCATCAAAAAGCCGGTGCTTTGTCTCAAGACCTTAGCATTCCTACATGGAAGTGTGAAGATTTTAATATGGACTTCATTACTAGTCTACCTCGTACTTGTAGTCAGTTTGACTCGATTTGGGTTATTGTGGACCGAATGACGAAATCAACTCACTTTCTTCCCGTAAAAACTTCGTTTTCAGTTGAGGAGTAATGGAGTATGCCAAGGTTTATATCCGGGAAATGTTAAGATTACATGGAGTTCCCTTGTTCATTATCTTCGATCGTGGTACTCATTTTACGTCTCAGTTTTGGAAATCGATAAAGGTCTTGGTACTCAAGTTAAACTTAGCACGACTTTCCACCCTCAAACTAATGGACAAGTCGAGTATACTATCCTGACCTTATAAGATATGTTAAGAGCTTGCGTAATTGATTTTAAGGGTAACTGGGATGACCATTTCTTTCTAATCGAATTTACTTATAATAATAGCTATCATTCTAGAATTGGGATGGCTCCATTTGAGTCTCTTCATGATATGAGGTTTACGTCTCCTATTGGTTGGGTTGAATTTGGTGAAGTCACTTTGATAGGGCCCGAGTTGGTACATGAAGCTATGAAAAAGGTTCGTCTCATTTGCGAAAGGTTGAAAACGGATCAAAGTTGGCAAAAGTCTTATGCCGATGTTAGAAGAAGAGAGCTTTTGAAAATTGGGTTTATTTGAAAATTGGGAATTAGGTGATAATGCATCTTATAGGTTGGGCAAAATGATGGGATTGAAGTATTAAGTGAAAAAATCATTATCGTGAAAATAGAGTTGGAATTAGGTGATACTCTCCTTGTCTCAATTTATATGATTCACTTTCTTTTCTAGTCAATCCAAAAAAGAACGACACATTTTTAAATAGAAAAAATACATAAAGTGACGCCTAAATGTGTCCCGAATTTTCAAAAAAGCACCTTAACTTCGTGGGCGTTCTATTACCCCATGAAACTATTTCAAATCACAATAAATAAACATTACGTAAAAAATATTATAAGTCACAATAATTGTCAATTCAAAATAATTAAAATATATATGAAAAATTTACGATCAAAGATAGACTTGTTTGAATCTCAAAATCCGAAAAGTGTCATATAAATTAAGACGGAGGGAGTAACATTTTTTCATTTCAAATAAAAATATAACCTAGGTCCTAGGTGTTTGGTAATTGGACGACTTTGGTTCTTACTCTTTAATTAGCCTTTAATTAATTTGATTTAAAATTAAAAGACATTATAATAGACACTCCATCAAATAATACGGAAAAATCAAACACTCCTATTAAATGTTTAAGATCAAACAGTACGACAACAAAGTTTTACATTCTTGACTTCTTGATGAAGAATTGAAGTGCTTCTTCAAGAACATACTTGTGAAAGAAATATTTTAATAATAGTATATTTTGAAATGATATTTTAAAAGTAAAAAATCAAAAATTAGCAGTACAGTACCGATACCAAAGAGAATCGATATGATTGAGATGGTCTAAAAATCTAGTTTCGATTACACATTATAAAATACCCAAAAATTTGGAATGATATATTTTTTTTTAAAAAAATAACCGATCGAACCGTCCTATTGACACCCCGAAAATTAATGATGTAGGTGTAAAAACACACTTTTGACACTATATTGAAGAGAAAATATATAAAGTGCCCCCTTAACTTAGACTCTTTTTTCAAATACACACTTAAATTTTGCGAGAGTTCTATTACCCCATGAAACTATTCAATCACAATAAATACACCATTTTTACACCCGTTGTAAAAATAGTGCTGATGGGTGTGTGTGGAAGAAGATGGAATGAAAAAGGTAGGGTTTAAAAAAAAAGGAATAAGAACAGATGGAGGGGTAGGGGGAGAGGGTGGATGGGTGTGAGGAAGAAGAAGAATGGAAAAGGGGTCCTTTTAAAAAAAAAAAATTACACCTATTTTAAGCGTCTAATTTTTTTATTTGTCACGTCAGCTATTTAAATGGTATTTAATTCACTATATACTAGATTAAGGGATAAGTAAACGCCTTGTGAAGTTATATAATTGGATGAGATCATCAATTATATAATGAAATTTGCTGCCCAGTTCACGAGGAATTTTTATGTTTATTAAAAAAAAAAAAGTTGGCTCTATACAATTGGATGAGACCATCAATTAAATTTAGCATGTGAAGAAGTCTAGTTTTTTTTTTAAAAAAAGGAATATTAAAATAGCACTTGGGTTGCAAAGTCAAACAAAAAAACAAAAAAAAATAAAACATGTTGCATATATAAAATCAATTCCTATGATACCATAAGAGAGAAACAATTTCCAAATCCGATGGCTGTTATTTGTGTTTTGATCACTAAATTTATTGTACTTTAGGTTCAGAACTTTGGCAATTATTAATATTAAATTAATGCTGAGGGTCTCCCGGAAACAGCCTCTCTACCTCCACGAGATAGTGGTAAGGTCTGCGTACACTCTACCCTCCCCAGACCCCACCTAGTGGAATTTCACTGGGTATGTTGTTGTTGTTGTTGTTGTAATATTAAATTAATACTCTTTTCTTCCTTGTTTTACGTGATGCAAATACTCTTGAAAAATTAAAAGAATACTTTTAAATATTTTAATCTGTTAGTCATTCTCACGTATAAATTTATCCTTGTTTAAGAAAATACTGAATTCGATTGAACGGTAGGGAATACATTTCATCTTGCCACAATCTCTCTATATATAGATATCAAAGAAAGAGGACTTCAACATTGAATTGTGAGCATATCAAAGAAAAAAATGAACTTAGCTCACAACAAAATTCATTGTTTGGTAATACCATTTCCAACACAAGGCCACATAAATCCAATGCTTCAATTCTCCAAAAGATTACAACACAAAGGCATAGAAATCACACTTGTTCCTACCATTCACATATTCAACAAAAGCATGCAAGAATTGACAAGTTCCATCACAATTGAGCCAATTTCTGATGGATATGATGATGTGAATGGACTTTTTTGTGCTAAGTCCATTGAAACCTACTTAGAAAGTTATCAAAAAGTTGGATCACAAGATATCATTCAACTCATTGAAAAGTTGAAAAACAAAGGAAATCCTATAAATTGTGTCATTTATGACTCATTCATGCCTTGGATTCTTGATGTTGCAAAAATGTTTGGACTAGTAAGTTGTGTTTTCTTCACTATGTCATGTGCTGTTGAAAACATTTTTTATCATATCCAACTAAAGGAACTAAAGCTTCCTGTTGAAGGACATCAAGTTTTGCTCCCTGGATTACCACCATTAGTTCCCTCTGACTTGCCATCTTTTGTTAATGATTTGGGGTCATATCCACCATTCTTGAAGATGCTTGTTGATCAATTCTCTAATATCCAAGAAGCTGATTGGATCCTTTGCAACACCATATATGAATTGGAGAAACATGTTTGTATTCACACTCTTCTTCTTTTTTTATTATTTATTTATTCCTTAACTACTTGAAAGGGAGCCTCGGTGCAATGGTAAGAAACTATGTTGTTCAGATCCTTTAGAAATGTATTCACACTTATGTCAGATCCTCGAAAAATCAATAACTTTTGGAGGATTTGGCACACACTCCATTGACATCTTTTGAAGGATCCCAATTCTCAAAGCCCTATGTGTCACAAGCAAACACCACATGTGCTTTACTATTTTAATTGGTGGGGGTAGAGGGTTTTTGTGCATTATAGCACATGCCATGACTACGGGTTCTTTACTTTTTGGTGGTGTATAGGGTTTTTGTCACATAGAGAAAATCGATTCTTGCTACTCTGTTTGCTTAACACAAGTCTTATTTAACTTACATGGACAAACTTCATAGTTCATTTATATGATCTTTTTTTTTTTCAATTATGAATAGGAAGTGGATTGGATAACAAAGAGATTGTCATTGAGGACTATTGGACCAACCATACCATCCATGTATGTGGACAAGAGACTTGAGAATGATAATTCATATGGTCTAAGTATGTACAAGCCTAAAACTGATGTTTGCATGAAATGGCTAAGTGATTGTGATGATGGATCAGTTGTGTATGTCTCATTTGGAAGTATGGCTGAATTGAAAGAAGAACAAATGAAGGAGATAGCTTGTGGATTGAAGAAAAGCAATCACAACTTCTTGTGGGTAGATAGTGTTGACACCCAATTTTGGCTCTCCACATCTAATAATAATAATAATAAAATATATATGTTATGAATTTTTATAGGAATACAAAAGGATTTTTAATTATTTATTTGACTTGATAAATTTATTTCATAAATTTTATTTCTTACAAAATCAAATATATTATATTACTACTTACTTTCTCATTTTTTAAATAAGTGTCGTTCTTAAGAATCGAATCTATTTTTGTTCAAATATAATTCCTTTTGTCGCAATAGATATTTTTCGTGCATTTATTAAAATTGGAAAGCTTAGTTAATTAATGATTTACTAATTTATATTAATTTAATTTTAAGAGTGACTAATTTTATCAAATGAGCTAATCTTGCAAAATAATTATCACTTATGGCTATTTAATAAAGAAAGTAGTTATAATTTAAATTAATTTAATTTGAGCAAATTTGGCAATCCAAGTCTTATTAAACTGGTCAATCCATGTATGCCACGTAGGCGAGCACATGGATTATGCTTCTTTAGATTCGATCTCAGCCTTACAATCTAATCTAACGGCCTTAATTAATTCATCCTTTTACTATTATATATATATAATTTATTTTTAAACTCTTTATTTTTACCAACCGTCCGATCAAATGATCGGACGGCCCAAATTAAATACCAAAGTTTTTCATCTTTTCCCAAAATTGTACAACCCCTACGTCTCCCCCGTACTCTTTCTCCTTCCCCATAATTTTTTCCTTTCCCAGACGCGTTTACCTCCTTCCCCATGGCCGATCCTCACCTCTCCCATTGGCTCAGTCAGAAAATGGCTATGGACTGCCGGAAAATGTTAATTTCCGGTGGTTCCTTGCTCTATACCCCCATCCGTCACTCAACCCCTTTCAAATCCATCTGAGAAAGGCGACTCTTGGAAGAAACTTTCTTCCCCTTCATCATTATTCCTTCAGATTTGGCTTCCCTAGAATTCAAAAATTCAAATTCTTGAGGCCAAATGGAGTTTACGATTTGTCTATAAAAGGAGCCATTTGGTTCCATTCGAAAGGGGGATCGGGGGATCAACATCCCAAAAAGGGAGAAAAAAAAAAAGAAGAAAACGGATAGGAACGAGATTGGAGAATAAATAGAAAAGAGGGAGAAGACATAATTCAAGCATTAGGTTTCATAAAATTTCTATATTCTTTCATCTTTTCGTTTTCGATTTTGAATTCGAGTTCGAGGAATTTAAAAGTTAGAATCTTTGACGTCTAGGCTCTAGTTTACTGCTCAACACAAGGTAAAATCTTCTCCCTGTTGTATGCTTATTTAGATTCTAAGTGTTATGTTGTAAATCTGATTATGTTGAGCTCTGTTGGCCTCACTCTTGTTCTTCTTTATTTTGACCTCCATATTTTGGTGGAAAGTTTGTGTTTTTGGTTGAATACGAGTCTTCAAAAAATTATTTTTGTTCGAACATGCTTGCTGATTGTGATGGCATAATTTGGTCAAGTCCATGCTATTGATTTACCTAAAATCTTGAGAGAATTTTTCCTCTACTATTTGGCAGCCGATATGAAAAATATAGTCCCATTACAGTCAAGTGTTTTCTCATTTTTGGGTCAGCTGTGCAGCTCACTGTTAGCTCAAAATATCTATGAAAACTGGAAGATATCAAAATTGGACTCTTCCCTGTATTGCATACATGGCTAGAATCTTTTTCATTAATTATTTTTAGTGATAACTTTGTTCAAAAATCACAATTTACTCTTTTGTGTAGTCTTATTTTTCTAATCTAATTGTTAATTGGTTGGTTTGCTTGAACATGGTGTCATTAATATTTCAATATCTCCAATCAATTTGCTTTGTCCTCTTATTACCGTATTAGCAGTAGTGTATCACAAGCATTTGCATGGTTTAGTTGGTGGTAGTATCAGCTTAAGGAAATGGTAGTTGTTCACCGCTATCTCTTGCCATGTTATATTTCGGTCTCTGAATTCCTATGAGAAAGCATCAGATTCTTTATAACTATCTCATTTTACATAATCTAGGTGTAGGCATCTTCACATAGTTAGTAGTAAGTCACAAAAAAAAAAAAACAGTAGGTTTGTTGGATAGCTAAATGTCTACAACTTTATTGTTTATGGTGTAAGGAAGTTGTTTTCTATATATATATATTAACTTCAAACGTCTGCATCCCCCTCTATTTATATATTTTTGCTTCAATATGAAATTTAAATATATGAGAAACTCAAGTTGTGTGTTAATTTGTTATTTCCATTCGGTGGTAAGTTAAGTGGATCATTGGTGATCATTCAAGCCTTAAACTTGTTTATTTAGTTAAAGTTACTTCCTTTAGGTTCTTTTTTTTGAAGTAGAGTTTTTTATTGAATAGGTTCCAGTCCCCTTGTAATTTAGATGTTAAGAAATAAAAGTTTAGATGCTTTCTGCTCAATAATGGCATGTTGTATATATGTGTTTTCTTTTTTTAAAGAAAGGGTCGTTTTATTTAGGTCGTTATGTCTTGGTTGTAGATTGTTCGTATAACCACTAATACTTAGTATTAACTATTATGTCCCGCTTCACTTTGGTCACAAGTTTTCCCATTCATTAGAGTATGATCACATTAGTAGGCCGGGGCTCATAAACATTTTTAAAATAGCAAACTATTTCTCTTTAATAATTCGTGTTATTGTTTACTTATTAAAGGTGAATGGTTAGTTAAATTTTGTGGAGTTTGATCCTCCTTATTTGCTAAATCTATATTGATTTCTTTACCTCTTACAACAACAAATCTAATCCTTTTGTTTTCTTCTTATGTTTCATGTACAACCGGAGAGCTGGAGTTTCTACTTTGGAACTCGTTTTGGCCTAAAATATTAAGCCAACAGCAATTAGGATCACCGTAATGCTTGGAGTCCCATAAATAGGAGTCTAATGTTCCTCAGCCTATCTTTTATTGCCTTATGTTCTTGATATGTTGGCTAACTTTTACCCTTAAGTTTCATCGTCCTACTTACATTGTTTTTGATATGTTGGTTAACCTTCACTCTTAAGTTTTGATACATTGCTTGTCTTCTTTTATTTTTGATGATTATTCATGTGAGCCAATATTTGTTTGCTTGTGAATTTAGTTGAAACATTTTTTAAGAAATGGGTTAGCATTTTTACCTATAATACTCTTTTACGTTTTTTTTAGTTGAAGAGAAGGGGTTTATAGTTTAAGAATTTTCCAAATGAAGTTTCAAAGGTTAGAATAATGCTAGTGTTTTAAAATTGGGGAAAAGAAATATATATCGACTTAGGCCTTTATCTTAAAGAATAGGAAAACTTATTGTCTAAAACTATCTATTGAAATTTTAGAAGGGTGAAATAATTTTCATTTAGGTATCTAAGTAGAAAAAAATAAAATTCATGAATTGGGACTCCCAAATAAGTTTAGAGGTACATAAAGGCTAAAACTAATTAACTTTAAAATAATTAACTTGTGGAATTATATATATATATATTTTTTATTTTATTTTTTAAAAAAAAAGAAATGAGTAGGGAATTAGGTTTATATATAAAAAATATATAACTATAGAATAAGGCTCAATAGTTTAGACCTATTTTTATACTCTTTACATCACCCCTTTATAAAATATATTGACTATTCTTACTTTTTTTTTAATCGAACATTGCTAAAAAATATTTTATCTTTTAACATGCCATTTCAAAATTTTAGATATGCCAACAGATTCAAATACAAGGTACACACACATATATGTCATACATATAACGGTATATATTCTATATTTTTCTCCATATAACCTAGTATTATCTACTATCTCTTTTACTAATGTTATTTATTTATTTTTATAATTTATAAATGCCTACACTTAAATATACATATTATTTTACTACATATAATATATCGTCAATTTGTCTATACATGTAAATAAATAACAAGTATTCATATGTTCTAAACAACTTACATGTATATACTATACTTTATAATAAGCATAATTTTGATTCTATCTAATACCTTAACATTTAGTATCATTATTATTTATTTATTTTAATTTTTTTAAGAAACTCTATTTTATCCAAATTACATATTACATATTACATATTACTACATATTTACACTCCATTACTATCTTATTTTATTTTTCACGTCTTAATGAAATGGCATATTTTCATAAATCCAACATCTATATATTTCTTAGGATAACTTTACTATGATACATCTACATTTTTAAACATATAAAAATTAACATACTTTTGAGTACATCTATTTATTTATTTATTTTTTTTACATGATAAAAAAAAAAACTACTATTAAGTTTATTTTATAAGGCATATATATGTCGTATCTTGTATTTTATTCTTTTCTTAAACTAACCAATTAACTTATCATTAATCATTAAAAGCAAATAAATAAACAAATTTTCCTAATCATGTTTTTCCTAAATTAAGTTTAAAGACTATCTTCGAATAGGCTCTGAGAGATGCTTAACATCTTTCCCTCGAGTAACCAAAACTCTTACTCAGAATCTCACTGGTTTTGCAAATCAAAACAGAGTTTACATTTACATATAAAAATGATTTCCCTAATATTTTCCTTAAAATTTAAGTGGCGACTCTAAAACAAAACAATTTTTTCCAAAATCAAAATGTCAGCCACATTATGTTGTGAACTGTTTCGGCCGGTTCGAAATAGAGTGCGACAGTTAGAGAATCAGAAAAGCCTAAAATTCCAAAAGATTTTTTAGAGAACATCACAAAGGAAAAGGGTCTAGTTGTAACTTGGTGTCCACAACTAGATGTGTTAGCACACAAAGCAATTGGTTGTTTTATGACACATTGTGGATGGAATTCTACTTTAGAGGCCTTGAGTTTGGCAGTTCCAATGGTGGCAATTCCAATATGGACTGATCAATGTATGTTTACATTTCTACTCTATTCGAATAGGGCGAAACGTCGCGGTGACTCAAAAAATAATTAATTGATTCAATTTTAAAATAATTTTAAAAAACTAAGATTTTTAAAGAAGTCGCCACCTAATTTTAGGAAAACCAGAAAACCACTAAGTGATCTACGAAACCATTAGATTCTAAGTAAGGGATTCAAGTTATTTCGAAGAGAAGGGGTTAGGCATCCTTCGAAATCCACAAATGTGGATCCCGATTGAATTCATTTTTTCAAATTGAGGAGTAGGATAAAGTATTGTACAAGTATAATAAACATGCAATATACACAAGTAATATGATAAAACAATAATATAAGAATCGGCCTAAATTTGTCTATCGTCAATAATATACAATAATGAATAAGAATATAATTCGAACCTAATTCGAATAGCTTCAATGGGAAGCATCTCCGGGATACCTGTAAACACACTTAGTAAAAGTGTTACTAGTAAATAAATATAAATAAAAATAAATTAAATAAATAACAACTTAAAATAAAAATCCGTCTTACTAACATGGAAGGCCTTGGAAATCGACGGTAATTTCTTCATCGACCATTTTAACTTACAAAAATATAAACTTAAACTAAATTTCCGTCTTTTATAATGTGGAGGCCTTCAAAATCGACGGAGAAATTTTTTCATTGACCCATTTTAACAAACAAAATATATGAACTTATATTAAATTTCCGTCTTTCAAAATGTGGAGGCCTCCAAAATCGACGGAGAGATTTTCTCATTGGCCAATTTTTACATGCAAAATATAATGCAACAATAAAAAGATAATAGTGGAAAATACTCATAATAGTGTCAATAATAAAGCAAACTACCGAAAACTCAAACAAATCACTAAATATTAACAACCAAATAAAAAAAAAATGATCAACAATAAAAGAAAACCAATGCATAATAATATAATAATAATAAATAATAACCATCCAAATGCATCATTTCACAAAGAAAAAGGCATAATAAACAATTACTGTAATAATTAAATTAACAACAAGAGAGAGTAATACACATTTAAACTTTGGATCGATCATACAAAGGTAATTAACAAAGTAAAAATATTGAACAATTTCAAGTATTATCGAAAACCAATAATAATAATATAATAATAAACAAACAAACAAATCAGCTTTAAAATAATATTAACTAAGAAAAAATCAACAACTAAAAAAAAAAAAGCCAATATATTATCAAACTAACTAAACATTAAAATAACCAAGCATAGTTAAAATATAGACAAAACAGTGACCAAATATATAAGAAAAAAAAACACATGAAAACAGGGGACAAAGAAGATTACCTTTTGTTGGGTTCTCCGTGCAGATCTGCGATGTGGCTGGCTCGCCGGAGTGTGTGAGGACTCACTTTTCTGATATATTGAGCGTGAACACCTGAAAACGAAACAAAATCATAAAGGGGAGGGGAAGGGAAAATGGTGGTTCAATGGTACGGTGGTTTCAAGTGGTGGGTTTGTTGTTGTTGGTGTTTTGCCGGAAATGGAGTGGTGTTGTTTGATGGGTCGCGAAGTTGGTTGTGTTGTGGGTCTGGCTTCTGGTTGTCTTTTGCCGGAAATGAAGTGTTGTTGGCTGTTTTCAGGTGGGTTTTAGGTGGTGTTTTTGGGTCTGTTTTTCTTGAGATGAGTGGTTTGTTTCGAGATCTGGTTGCAAGCTTCTAGCTCGATGGCTCACTGGTGGGTTTCGTTGGAGCAATGGTTGGTCGTTTTTGTTTGCTGGGTTTAGGGGGTTTGGATTTCACCGGAAATGGCGAAGGTGATAGGGAAACGAGCGGCGGTTCAGGTTTGGTTTTGCCAGAAATGGCGTTGTTCTTATGGTGGTTAGAGAGCTGTTGTGCGAGAAGAGAGGGAAAGGAACAAAATTTAGGGTTTTCTTTTGAAATTCTTACCTCCTAAAAAATAATCTACCCCCCTATTTTTTAAGTTAACCAAAATTTATATAGGAAATAATTGTTAAATGGACTCAATTTGTGGGCTTGGAATTGTGGCCCAAAATTATCAATCAAATAAAATATCTGTATTTGAATGAATTTCTAGATTGTGCAAAATATCATAATGAATATTAATAAATGTAACAAATAAAATGAATATATATAAAAAAAATAATAATAAACGTAACTAATAACATGTAAAAATGTAATTTTAAAATTAACTAATAAAAAATTCTAAATTTTGATAACTAAGGATAGTTATCGATAAACTTATTTAAAAAAATTATTTTAAACTATTAAATAAATAAACCTTAAAAGTTACGAATTTTGAAAATGTTGGCCAAAATTGGGTGTCAACAATGTACAAATGCTAAGTATGTGATGGATATTTGGGAGATGGGAATAAAGGCACAAGCTAATGAAAAGGGTGTTGTTAAACAAGAAGTTGTGGAACATTGCATAAAAGAAGTTATGGAAGGAGAAAGAGGCAAAGAGATTAGAAAGAATGCAACCAAATGGAGAGAAGTGACAAAAAAGGCAATGGATGAAGGTGGAAGTTCAGATAGAAACATTAATGAATTTATTGCTAAATTGGTTAATGTGTCTTAAAGCTTTAGTGTGTATTCAATAACTATATGTTCTTCAAGCTAGTGTTGTCTTATATGTACCAAGATTTGGTACAAGTGAGTGAGTTATGCAAGATTTTGCATAAGCAATATCAATTTATTGTCACAATTTCGATTTGTGAGTTTGAGTTTGAAATCATGATGGCCTTTAAGGCTTTGCCTAATGGCCTAAGTTGATAATTACTTTCTATTATTTTCAATGTTCACCTATTGTATTTTTTTGCTCATAGAAATGATGTGAAAAATAAAAGGATGTGGATTATTTGATGATGTATTTCCATGACTACATATGCTTACCTCATCAATTATCGTTTTCTCTTTTTCCTTTTGCTAATGTGCTCCCAAATAATAATGCAAAACATGTTTCCCAATTACTTTTCCTCTTGATAAATAATTTGCCCCACACAATAATTGCAAAACATGTTCCCAATTATAATATTAACCAAGTCAAAGATGATTGATATACAATATGGTTGCAAAAGAGTTATGTTCATGTATTTGTTTGAAAATATGTCTTACATATAAGGATGGCGATGCGGATTAGAGCGAAGTAAAGTTTTGACGCGTTAAAATTAACTCGCCCCTTATTTAAGCATTACTCCCTCCGTCCCTAATTACTTGTTCACTTTTGAATTAACACACCTATTAAGAAATCAATTAATGACATAGTGAGTTTACCATTTTACCCCTATTAATTATGAAGTGGATGAAAAGTTTTGCATTTTTCAAAGTAATTAGTCATATAATTGAGGGTATAATAGGTAAAAAAAATTGTCTTTTCTTGATTTATCAAAATGGACAAGTAATTAGGGACAACTATAAATGGAAAAGTAAACAAGTAATTAGGGACAGAGGGAGTAATTTATATTTTCTATTTTTTTATGTTCTATTTAGTTTTTAAAACATGATGATGAGTCTCTGACCTTTCTTAGTTATACAGGGTGTGATAAATATTCATTTGAATTTTAAATGTACTTACTTCCACAAAGTGTGATAAATTTATGGGAAAATGGTCTGATATATCCCTCAACTTTGCTATTTGGAGCTGATATGCCCTCGTTATGAAAGTGGCTCATATATATCCTTACCATTATACAAACGGCTCACATATACCCCTACCGTTACAAAATGAGCTCACATATACCCTTAATTTAACGGAAGTGAAAAAAATAGTTTTAAATTTATGTTTTTGACTTTTAAATTTTAAAAAAAATCATGTAGGGGTATATATGATCCTTCTAGCGAATTTCAAGGTATATTTTAATCTTTTTTATACATAAATTATTTTTTGACGTCTTTGATTATCATTTTTTGAGTTTCTTATTCTTATATATTATTTTTTTCTTTCGTTCGTTAGTGTAAAGAGAAGATTGTAAAACTAATTTTTTGTGTGGCTATATTATAATTTAAAACTATTTTTTTCGACTATATTGTTATTTATTTTTTGTAATGAAAAAAAATTGGGTCATCTATAATAAAGTTTACAAGAAAATTAGTGAAACATAAATAAATTTGACCATCAAAATAATAACTTTAAATAGTCGTTGAAACAGAAAAAGTCAAAAAAAATTATGTGTGAGGAGAATTAAATATACCCATATGAGATTATATATATTTTTTAAATAATAATAATTAAAATTAATTTTTTTCACTTCCATTAGAGGAAAAGGGTATATGTGAGCCATTTGTATAGCAATAGGGGCATATATGAGCCACTTTCATAATGAGGAGTATATCAGCTCTAAATAATAAAGTTGAGGAATTTATCAGATCCTTTTCCCTAAATTTATTGCAAATATTTCATTGGACTCAACCTTATCTATGGTAGCAAGCTACAGACTGTTCAAAACACTAAAAGGAACCTCTCATGAACACACACCTGTCGTGCCCTGCCCAATGGTGGAGCCAAGTGATGTCGATCGACACTCCTTCATCGAAAAATTACATTGTGTAGTTAGAATAAAAATATTTTTGTTATGTATATATATTACACATTGACACTCCTTGACTTCTACACGATTTTATTTCTTTATATTTTGATACCCCTTAGATGAAATTCGAGCTCTGCTATTGGCCCTGTTAAAATTTTAAAAATGTTAGCTATGACCCACCTTGCCCACCCCATTTAAGTATTGCCCCACCTTGTCCCATTAAGCCTTTGTCATGCCTCGCCCTTGACCTGTCCCATTGCCATCTTTTATTATAACTTAAATAGAAAACCTCATTAATGTCAACTCAAAATATAATAACAAGTGCCAAAATTTTACATGTTTATCACTAATGATACATTAACAATTATTAGCTGAATAAAGTCTTGAAGCACACAAACTTCAAGTATTACTCTGAAAGAATAACTTGATTTCATTTTAGCCTAGAGGATACAACAACAAAAAACTCCAGGCTTAGCAACGAGAATTCCTCATACAATACATATTCCTACATCCTTAAAAACTCAGACCTGCCTACTATCTCCCTCTTTCAATGTTTAAAGGGAGAAAGGACAAACATACCCCCAAACTATCGTAAATAGTATACAGATACCCTCCGTCATGCCTAGTTTAGATAAAGCACCCCTTATCGCCCCACGGCATCTGGTTAGGACACAAAGCTTATTCTATTCCAAAAATAGCGCGGAAGATGGGGGGGCTTGCCTCCTCGTTCCCTTTTACCTATGCGTTTTGGGACATTATTGCCTCTGCCATCCAAAAACTAGAGCATATATAACATTTATACCTGCCGTCCAAAAAGATAAATTATGGGTGCTTTGGACTAATACCTATTATATAAAGGACGAAAGCATATGAAATACTAGCGCTAAGAATGCTTCATGGATGATCCAGCAAATTCTCAAGGCTAAGCACTACTTTGAAGAAGCTGACCATGAACTTGAAACTGTGCAATAGATGGAACAGTTCTCCATTAAGGCTTATCTATCAGTCCATAATAGGACCAGTTTATAAGGTGCCTTGGTATAAAAAATTGTATGCAGGAACAAAGGAGCTAAAAAGACGATCTTTACTCTGAAAATGGCAGCACATGATCGACTGCCTCACACGAGATTGCTTGCGTAAATGAGGCATAGACACAAGCTCAGTTTGTCTCTTGGAAGATGAAACCAACCAACACTTGATTTGTCGATGTAATGTCACTGGTCACCTGTGGAACAAGCTACTAGTAGGGAAAGATGCCCAGACAGTCTTGATTGGGGAGAACTCGCTTGGGTGATTGAACACTGCAAAGGAAGGAATATTGTATAAAACGGCATTGGCTACAACTATTTACCATGTATGGCAAGAGCAAAACCATCGTATCTTCCAAAATGTTGCAGAGAAAAGTAAGCACTCGGGAGATATATTATAGAGATACTATGTATCCCAAGATAGCTACGTATATAACATAGTTTGATAACTACCCATCCTAGCTAGCTCGGGAAGAATTATTAGAGAAGAGAACAGGGGATGCTAGGTACTTCTGGGCTAGGAGCAATATGTCCTTTCCAGCTAGAGTTTTGTTTTTGTTCCTTTTCTTGAGCTGTACATTTTCCATTTGGTAAATAACATCTTTTAGTTACCAAAAAAAAAAAAGTGCTTATGAAAATAACAGTTTTTAGCAACAATGCCAAACAAGCTCTTAGTATAATAGATATAATGAGGTTGTTTTTCAGCACTATGTACATTTCACTAAAATCTACTTTCAACAGGTGCATTCACCCTCTTGGCATTCTTTAGTTGGTCCAGAAGCTATTCTGCATGGAAAAGAGAAACAGTAACATTATGCAACACAAAAGGTAACAAATACTATGATGTGCACTGTGTCTTGGTTGAAAACACCAAAAATAGATGCTAACAACAGAATGCAATGCCAAATAACTCGTGTATTAAAAAAGTCTACTAACTCTTCTATTTTTTATTTTTTTTAATAGTCTCAGCAACCCTTCCATTCAGCAACAGAATATATACCAACAGACAGTCGGACACAGATAAAATCACAAGCGACTCTAAAAGCCCATAATTAGGAATCTGCTTTTTATCCAACAAATGCAAATGTTCAAAATCCACAAACTGAAATACTTTAAAGTCATATATATGGACCTCATGGGCACCTAATGGCTACAAAACAGGCTGCAAACAGCTTTTGACGTCAATAATTAGTCTTTCTTTTTTTCCAGAATCAAATAGGATTTAGACCTTGTATAATAGATGGCATGTAAGGAAAGACTCATGAAGTTATTCAATGTGTGGGATATAGTAGGATAAGAACTTCTGTACCTTGGATATTTTACAATAAGAAAAGGATCCATCCAAATTCTTAACTGCAGCACAGGAGGACAGTAACTTATAGCAGCACATGTGACATTTCAGCCTGTAACCTTTATTGCTCCAATTTCATCAATCTTTTAGCTCTTGTGCTGCAACATTTCAGCATGTAAGAATATTACCATTGGTATAAGGTGAAGGTATGGTCTTAATATACTGAAAAAACTGCCCATATAATGAGCTCAGAAACGAACTTAACGTTTGCACAGATCATATTGAATACAATATTATCTTACCTTGTTTCTCTTGTGTTTGTTAACATCATTAAGATCCTCCTTGCCATCATGCTTCTTTCTCTGATATCATCAGAAAGATCACAATCATTGAGGTCAAACAAAAGCATAAACACAATCAATACATTATAGCTATTTGCTAAAGTCCTAAAAGTGTTAACTCTGTGATGAACTTTTTACAGCAAGAGTGATCCCAACAAGCCAGCTCAATAGTTAAGCTCCTCTAGGCAAAGACATCAAATCAAACAAGAAAAATTACCCATAATTGTTACATAGAAAAAGAAAACAATGTCAACCTCTCATTATAACAGTACATAGCATACAGTACGACGAGAAAAATTACAGAATCAAACTTCTCGTAAATTCAGTACATAGCATACACAGTAAAAGATGAGAGCAATCAAACAAACTAGAACTTGAAGCTACTGTTACAAGCAAAAGGCTAGTCATGGAAATGACGATGTATATACCTTATTAAACTAAGTCAATGACTATCTTTTGACGCAGTTACTGAAAACTGAAAGTCAAGCAACAATTGATTCAACAAACTCTTGAGCTAGATATTTCCCAAAATTAAACCTTTTTATCCAGAACTCTATTCTACTTGAATCCTATAAATGCAACTTATAAGCTACATCACAAATGATTTAGTGGAAGTTCATGGAAGCAAGAGAAACGGATAGCAAGATTCTAAGTGGGACTATTAAAAATATTTCTGTCAGTTACTAAGTAATGCCATTTTCAGTAACGACACCATTGGGCCTATTATTAAGTGGCTTTACTGTGAACCAGTCTTATAAACTTCTTAAATATGAAACAACCACATGATATTCACAGTATATGGCATGCCAGGAGAATCACCGGATTTGCATAACTCTTAAATTTGCTAGTTCTTTTTTGATAAGGTAAATAATTTTATTAACATTTGCTAGTAGCAGACCTTTTCATGATGTTTCGTTGAATGGTCAGCACCAGAATCATGATG